>NW_011628163.1:1049-2263 GCF_000512975.1 Sesamum indicum | reverse complement strand
TGTGTTTGTGTAGTGTGTGTGTGTGTGTGTGTGTGTATGTTTGTGTGTGTGTGTGTGTGTTGGTGTGTGTGTGTTTGTGTAGTGAGTGTGTGTGTGTGTTTGAGTAGGGTGTGTGTGTGTGTGTGGTGTGTGTGTGTGTTTGTGTAGGGTGTGGGTATGTGTGTGTCACGTTAAGACATGTTTTACTTCTATTTTAAACATAGAAGAAGAGAGGTGTTGCATTTATCTTCTACACCAACGAATACCATCTACATCTTGTTATATTTACCGTTCTCCTTTAATATCTAAGTATTCATTTCTATCTACACAACCCTTTTTTTCTCGTGTAGGATGTTATCTTAGTTTTCCAATATGTTATGTTCATTATGGGTATTGTGTGTCTTTGTGGTATATTTATGGCCTTTGTAATATTTTTGTGTGCTTGCATAGATGTGTATTCTCATTTTTATTTACGTGATAGGAAAGAGTATTTATTGAAACGAAGAGCAATAACAGGACAGGAGAGAGTGCATTGTCCCTCTTTTTTTTTTTTACTTTCAATATATCTCGTTAGCAAGAGTGTTCTTGGATTGATTACTTTACTAGAGAGGATATAGCGAGAGAAAATGAGTGGAGGATTGATAAAATCTGATAAATGTCTTGGGTGGTTATGATCTGCTAACCAATTCTTGAATTGGTTGACAACGGCCACTACAAAATGTTGTAGTTTTGAACCCTGACTTTGGTGTATTGAGCCATTTTGATTTCCTTCCTGCTAATAACGGTCTCTATAATTTTCACCTTTGAATCACATGGTAGTTTCTGTAGCATCACCTTGATTTTTGCGTACTCGCATGGAAGAGTGAAAATGGTCCTTTTGCTCAGGAACAATTAATCAGTTATGTATGTTGTAGTTGATGGTTGACACATGTTTGTGCTTACATGTGGCTTACTGTTTATCAGGTAAAGAACTAATCATTCACCTGTCCAAGTTTTTGTTATTTTTCTGCCATCATGTACTTATAGACAGTTTTATACATATTTGAATGGTAACATTTTAGCTTAATGGAGAATGCATTAGGTTGGTGCATTTGTTGTTTTTAGTTTGATGTAATGTATCATTTTAATTGCTTTGTTCTTATGGTTGTAATAATTCTGATATTTACTGAGTATGCTATGTGCAGTTTTGACATGTGACAGTCCTGTTAGTTGAAATATTGCAGTAATGCTTTGGA
>NW_011628163.1:0-850 GCF_000512975.1 Sesamum indicum | reverse complement strand
TTGTGGTGTGTGTGTGTGGTGTGTGTGTGTGTGTGTTGGTGTGTGTGTGTTTGTGTAGTGTGTGTGTGTGTTTTTGTGTGTGTGTGGGTTGTGTGTGTGTGTTTGAGTAGGGTGTGTGTGTGTGTGTGTGTGTGGTGTGTGTGTGTGTGTTTGTGTGTGGGTGTGTGTGTGTGTCACGGTAAGACATGTTTTACTTCTATTTTAAACATAGAAGAAGAGAGGTGTTGCATTTATCTTTTACGCCAACGAATACCATCTACATCTTGTTATATTTACCGTTCTCCTTTAATATCTAAGTCTTCATTTCTATCTACACAACCCTTTTTTTCTCGTGTAGGATGTTATCTTAGTTTTCCAATATGTTATGTTCATTATGGATATTGTGTGTCTTTGTGGTATATTTATGGCCTTTGTAATATTTTTGTGTGCTTGCATAGATGTGTATTCTCATTTTTATTTACGTGATAGGAAAGAGTATTTATTGAAACGAAGAGCAATAACAGGACAGGAGAGAGTGCATTGTCCCTCTTTTTTTTTTCCTTTCAATATATCTCGTTAGTAAGAGTGTTCTTGGATTGATTACTTTACTAGAGAGGATATAGTGAGAGAAAATGAGTGGAGGATTGATAAAATCTGATAAATGTCTTGGGTGGTTATGATCTGCTAACCAATTCTTGAATTGGTTGCCAGCGGCCACTACAAAATGTTGTAGTTTTGAACCCTGACTTTGGTGTGTTGAGCCATTTTGATTTCCTTCCTGCTAATACCGGTCTCTATAATTTCACCTTTGAATCACATGGTAGTTTCTGTAGCATCACCTTGATTTTTGCGTACTCGCATGGAAGAGTGA
>NW_011628162.1:13131-63156 GCF_000512975.1 Sesamum indicum | reverse complement strand
TTAGCTTGAGCCTTAGGCATTGAAAACCTCGTGAAAATCGAGTGGTGTTATGCATCTTCTCGGAAGTTAATAATATCAGTACCAATCACACTTCATCATTGATTGGAACGGAAAGTTAAGTAAATTAACAACTCCAAGATTGTTGAATGAATCTTTGGATTTTGTTTACCTCAACTTATCTACCATTAGCTTAAGTTGACTTACAAACGGGTTGTTTTCAGTGCTTGCAGGATGATGACCAATTCACCACTTCTTGATGCTTGTTGATGAGGAAAAATGTCGTATTAAGACATGTTTTTTTTTTTTTTATCCCAGATTGCATAATAGTAGAGCTGCTATGGTTATTGCCTTAAGGGAGTGGTTAACATGGTTGCATCCACTGGTCAGCAGAGATTATTATATCATTAAGGGATTGCCAATCATTGTTGCCTTTCCATTACCTTGTAATTACTTAGTATGGAGTGAAATTTCAATTTAGAGTGAATTACAACCACCGTTTGTCATAATTATGAATATTTTTTTGTTTTTTCGAAAATTACAAATACTCACTGAGATTTGTAATTTTTAATCATAGGTCTGAAATTGTCTATTTTATTTTAGTTTTTCCAAAAAGACTGTAAAAAATAAACTAAGCAAAATTACATTATTGTCCCTTAATGTAAAGAAAACCTTTTAGTATCCTCTCGCGCACCTTTTCATTTCTATTTGCAATAAACCTCAGTTTTCTACAAGTCTCTCTCCAACCAAACCCCCTAAATCTCTTCAAATCCATTTTTTTCAAGTGTCATTATGTTCAGTTCTTGTATTTTTGATGTGAAGAAGGTGTTTGAAGGCTCAAGAAGTGAAGTTTGACGTCTTTCATCGAAGAAAATGATGCATATGCTTTTCTCTCATACTCCACCCATCGGTTTTTCTTGATTTTATAGTGTTTTAGTTCATTCAAGGACTTATGTGTTTTTAAAATAAAAGTCACATTTTTTTGTTTGCTTTGAGACCCAAACAGTCAAATTTGGGTTTTTTCTTTGTTTAAGAATGTTGAATGAGTGTTTTGTGTTACATTATTTCGTAAAATAATTGTTTGCCCAATATTTCAAAATATTTTCATGAAATCGTAATTTTCATTTTAAGATTCGTGGTTTGCAATTTGGGTTTTTGTGAAAGAGGGGACAAATTTGGGTTGTTTTTTTGGATATATTTTATAGTGGGTGTTTTGTTGATTTAAACCAATCAAGACCTTAATACACTATGTTATTAGTAATTTTTAGTTTGTTCTAAAAGCTAACAAAAAATGCAACCATACATGTCAATGTTTGTAGCAATGATATAAGCACTGTATTATTTTGATCATGAGACAGCAATGAATTGTAAATAAGATTTTTTACAATTACAATCACTATTCATTTCAGCTAATAAAAAAACTATTATAAGTTCACCCAACAGTCAATATTAAAATAACAATGAACTCTATCTAGCATTACAATACTTACATTAAGGTCCTAATGGCATTTTAATTTGCATAAGGGCATTTTCATCAATTATTTATCTGAATGAGTTATTTGTTAGGCGATCATTAACCTGAAGGGGGTAATTGTAATTTTAGAAATAACAATGGAGCGTCCATAATTACGTCAAACATCAGAGAGATCGTTGTAATTCACCCTTGAATTTATTCCATTCTTTCATGGTACTACTCTAAGAGAGCAACCATACCATTTTGCATATATCAATACATCAAATTATTCGATACTCGATAATCAATTCTTTCATTTTGTAAATTCACTTTCTTGCACATAATATGTATTATGTTATTTGTGGTTTTTGGTTAAGGGTGAAAAACAAATCAAATTATTCAATACTCAATTGAAATTGATTGATAAAATTTGTTGGAACTTGATTTGTCACTTTTTAAAATTGAAGTGTAAGCCTGACATCAAATCGAGTTCAAGTTCAAACTAAAATTATGTTGAAGTTCCATTGTATAAATAAATCAATCTCATACAAAGCCTTAATTGAGTTGGGAGCAATATGGAATTTATCCAACTTCAAAACTATATTTAAGTAATTGACAAATATAATCTTTTTATTACAATGCAATGGGGAAAAGTTTAATTTTTAGTGAATAAGCATTCGGGCCTGGAGTTCTCCAGAACAGAATTTATTTCTGGCCTGTGAATGCAAGAACAGTTTTTTCCCGCGCATTGGACCAAGGTATTCTTTTCTTGGTTTCCAGGCACATCAGCCCTTGATAGTTTTGTTGAAATGATGAATATGTGAAAAGTTAATAGTTTAGACTGCAACTTCTGATCATTTCCTGGACTGCTTGTTATTGCTGTCTGATCTTTATTGCTCACTGGTTTCGCAATCTGTTACTGCAGATTCTTTGAGACACACCTCAAAAGTGGCAATCAGTCCGGCAGTTCATGTTATTTTCATTACCGCTGGAATTGATGTCTTTAAATGGTCGAGTGGAACTGTTTCGACGCCCATTCTATTGCCTGATATTACTGATATGAATTCAATCTGAGTACTCTTCCCTGCTGTCCCTGTTCTGGTGACATCATATGTCTGCCATTTTAATGGTAATAAAGTTCTCCACTAACATAATTTAGTGCTATCGACGTGTTGATAGTTTGCCAAACTATGACCAAACATTTTGTTTAACTAAACTATTTTCCCCTGCAGTTCACAGCATTGACAATAGATTCAAGATCCTTCACTGATAAATTCAGCCGTGAGAGCTTCGTTGTGTCTGTGCTCCACCAATTACATCATGTCAAGCTTGCTTCTGTTTGGTAATTCAACTGTTGATGATGTCCTGTCCAACTTCAACACTCAATTGGACATCCCTTTTAGTTCCCAGCTAAATGGTGTTGTTCGAGTCACCTGCATGCTCCACCTCATGCTCATTCTTCCAATTACATACCACACGCTTCGCCTCAACTTAGATAACCTCCGTTCTTTAGCCACATTCGATCTGCATTCATCACTTTCGGTCTCATTTCTGCTACCGCCTCCTGTGAACATTTTGCTACCAACGTTTGCTACGTGACTCAGTTTATTGGAGCAATGACAGCAGTTTCTCTCGGATTCCTCTTTCCTGCTATAATTGTTGTATGCAGGTAATATGAGAAGATCATCATATGAGAAGATCCTTCCAGTTATGGATTTTCCCAGTATCCCACCCTGGCATAAACTGTTGAGTAATAGTTATTCACATATCTGATGATACAAATGGCGTGGCCTCAAAGATGGGCAAGATCTTGGCTGGTTTCATGTTTAGCTGTATTTGCAACTGTGGTGGCTGTGAGCAGAGACATCTGCACCTTCTTCAAGAAAACTGGGTATTCTTTTTATTACTTGTATTAATTTTGTCATTAGCAAATATATATCAATAAAAAAAAATGAAAAGAAAAGAAAACATAGGACAAAGACAGCTAAATCAGCATCCAAGAGAAATTACAGCAATAAAGGTAATTCAATGAAAGCTCTAATTCATGGATTCATAGTATGTTCCAACTACAACTTTCCATGTAAACAAAATACGGTTGCCTACTGAAGTGACCAGCAGTAACCTCTTTCTTTATTCGTACAGACTCTGATGAGAACAATTGCCTGGAATGTTTCCTTGAGAACATCTAAAGGTTAATCTATATAACTGATACAGTAAGGATATGTGGGCTTGGCTTTATCTTCCAAGTGTGATCTACAGCTGTTATAATCTCATTCTTGGCATCTATGATTCTATTGTGCCTCGGACAAATCTGATACATATCTACATATTATTTTGCTGAACCCGACTCGAACAATCCACATGTACAAAGCAAGCTTGGATTCCTCCCTGCTATACCCACTTCAAATCACTGAGAATACTGCTGCATGGGATACTACTAATTTATGCTCAGTCTCTTAAAGCTAAGCAATGGCTAGGCCATTAGTGCAAAAGCAATAAGACTACATAAACTTAGCTAATAGTATTGATGTTGAAATAGTTTACGTTTATGTAACCTAGCATGATCAAGTCGTTAGGTAGACGCGGCGTTTGAGTATATCGACGGAGGAATCAAAGTGGGCGAGGGAGAAGGAGTTAACGGCGGTGACGAGATGCTTGGGTTTGAAAACAGTGAGGCCCAGAATCAGGAATAGCAAGCCCGATCCCACTACGGCAGTGACCACCCAAAGATAGGCGTATTTCCTCCTTCGCCGCGCTGGGCGGCGATCTGGAGAGCCAGTGCCCATTAGTAATTGCTCATTGTTTTCTAATACTATAAATCTATTTCTGCACATGGGAGTGTCTTGATTTCGTCGCTATATACTATTGGTGATATTGATACCTTAAAACTGACTGATGATTTGTAGGCTCTAACGCGAGTTTCGCCCATGTTTAATTATACTGCCTTTACGGACTAACAGATTAATAATAAAACAAACAACGAATCACCAAAAACCTGTAAATTACGAAAGCTTGAGATGAGATCGGTGAAACAGTATCCTCTCGAGCTACCTCCCCTGCTAAATCCTTAGATGCGTGCTACTCATATATTTACTCTGAAATCAGAATAAAACATACGTAAGGCAGGAACCGGCCGGCATTCAAGGAGGAATACCAGGAGTGCGCGTAGCTCAGTCGCATGTTGACTCTGGAACATTTGAGGCGAAATGCACGAGGTCTAGAAACCCGCCGCTCACATCGTCCTCGTCAGTTTGCGCGATTATCAAGATTAACGCCATCCTGAAGTGCATGCCTGACGAAGCCAGTCTCTGGGCGGCGAGTGGCCGGGAATTTGAAATAATGAAATGAATCTAAATTACAAAGCAAAATAGCTTAGCTAACACCTTTAATGATCATGCAATAGATAGCAAGTAAGAAGGATAATCTTATGCTATCACACTTATGATAACTTTCCTGACAGGGAAGCTATAACGAGACGTACCTTGTCAGTTTCACGTTGAAGAGTCAAAACCTGAAGAGAAGTCTTAATCTGCATCCATACAATACCAAATTGTATTAATATAGTAGTCGTCGAGGTTGATGTCAAAAGAACAAGCCGAATTAAATGGATGTCAAATTACCATGTGCCTTCCTAATTTGCGGTAAGGCTGGACAACAGGGAGCCCCAATGGTGTTGTCCAACGTACTGGTTGATTCTCTGTGGCTATAATCTGCAGTGTAATGCAAGGCAACAAAATCAAAGACCTAATAGAATAATCAGGAGGAGGAAGACATGGTGCTAGAGGGAAATGCCCAAACAAACCTTTGCACAGTCTCCCAACCAACTCATTATGCTACGTGCAGCCTCGAACATTTCTCCCAAGGCAGTTAAGGTTGTCTGTTGAGTTCAAAGGCAATTAGCTCAAACCATGCTAAGTTGCAACTTGAATACATTGGAGAGAAGAACTGACCCATGAATTTCAACAACAGTTGAAGGAATCTATGGCATTTGAAACACCAAGTTCTAAACTATATTTTCATATGGAAAAGAAACTTGGTAAAAGATAAAGCTGGAAGTACTAACTTTCGCAGCGTAGCAAGCGCACGCAAACACTTCTGTATCATCATCAATAGCACCGCGCTCCTTTAACCTCCTCTTGATTTGATCACGGGCACCAATATAAGTGACACCATATACTGATGTCATCACTGTTTGCTTGACTAATTTTCTATCCACCTGCACCAAATTAAGAATAGATTCAAACAATTGTTGTTACTGTCAATGCACTGGCCTTCCAACATAATAAGGCTGCACTAGCCATTTGAAGGGGAAAAACGCATTTATCAGTCATGATGTAATATGTGTGATAAGGGCATGAAAAACAACGAAACCTGGTTGATTAACAGCCTAGCACGCATGACGTTGGGATCAGTTGCAGGGTCTTTAGCAGCATCCCTCTTCATTATATCAAGAACTCTGCGTTGAAGACAATCTAATGTATAAATCCAGATTTTGACAGCTTGATTCAAATGTTATAATAAATCAAACCCACGTATAATATTTGTTATTGAGTACAATCCATAACAACTGTCACTCTTCTCAGTGATTGCAAACCACAATTCATCCAGGAAAATCCTCTTACATGATATGTTAACAAGAAGAAATACAACGCAGCATGTTATTCTCTGAACTATAACAACAGAACTATGACCTGATCAGAAACCAACTCACCCTTGGGCCTTGGCCTAACTTCTTGAACTTGTTTGTTATTGACATTTATATTGTAATGATGCATTTGCTTTGACCAAGCATTTTGTTTTGGTATTTGATTTAGTTATTTATTTAGTTTTTGATTGCCACCATGCGGCACCAATAGGAGGATGGTGTTAGGTAACATAACCACAAAAGAGAAAAGGGAAATATGCATCATGGTATCTGAGCCACCTATGACCCAATGCACCCTGAGTAGAGTTACCATTGACCTAAGTTCTCAAAATTGCTTGTAATTGAAATTTGGTACTATAGCAAATTTACCACACAAATTCTTGGGTCTAGACCTACATTTTGGTAAAGTTTCATCGAATTTTGAGAACGTTCAAAAGTTAGCTGTTTAGCACTATTTTATTAAAGCATGTTTATTTTCCTTTATAAACATTATAATAACATTGCATCAAAAACAAGGAACTCATACCGAGTTAATATAGAGTGGGCATTTTAGCATAATGCTCGTAGAGCCGTTATATACAGAATAAAAGACATTAAATTTCAACAAAATCTCAGAAAGTCAAGGGAAAATGAATTATATATCACTTAGGAATAAGGTAATACTAATGGGAAATAATTAATGGAAGGCTAGCCACCCTGCTGCTTAAAACTGTCAAAATATATATGTCCGCCTGGGTTGGGTTTCAAGCGTCGGCAAAGCATCCAATGCTTACACACGATATCTTTCAACAAATGTAGGCTAGTTCCTGGTTCGGGCCATCCAATTTTATCTTCCCCTAAACTAAATAACTGGGAGACTTTCATTATCCACAGGTATCATGGTCAAGAAAGTGATGGAGTTCATTACCTTGTCTCGCCCAAGAGCAGCATAGTGTTGCAAGCCATTACATGAGCCATCCTTGAAAATTGAAAATAGCAAGCAAAATATTTAGGTCCAGCTTTAACAATTTAAATTAACAGCTAAAAACGTTACACAAGCAGAATGCAGATAATAAAAAGAAATCAGGTGCAACAAAAATTATCATCTAACAGAGAAGTGTTGAAGTACAGTGGCCACAGCTGAAAATTTGACTGTGTGCCACCTTGTGCATAAGGTACAATTCAATAGAAAACACACCAGCAAGAGAAGATAAACATGTAGCTTATTAACTGAAAATTTTGAAATAAATACTTTAATAGAAAATCATAGCTGAAACTATTTGGTATATTTGAAATTTTGGATTGACCAATAAATTGATTAGGGATAATACAACGCCGTACCCTAAGGTTTGGTCTGATTACACATTTTCTGAAAATTGCATCAGTACCCTTATCATTTAACAAACAGACCTAACCATTAATGATATTAACAGAGTTCACTTCTGTCAGCATCAAAATTGAGCGAAAATACGATTTTACCCTTAAATCGACTAAGTCAACTGTTCGATAAATACACAACCACCCACCCCCTTAAAGTTTGACCTAAATGCGTATACATCCCGAAAAGTTTCTAAAATTAAAACACATTCAATAATACTTATTATCAACCTATATATAATTTTCACCTTTTATGATGCCATCAACATCTATTTTAACAAACAAAAAATTTAACTAATTGTTAGTTTAAATTTATAAAAGTATCTCTAAGAGTTTGACAATGTTTATTACTCATTTGAAATTTATCTATTTATAATTCACTTATCTTAAAAATGTAATGTTTGTAATTTGTGATAGGATTTTACAAGATCGTATGCTATCATGTTAATAAGTGTTTGTATATTACTTCAATCGAAAATTTTAGCATTTATCAATCCAATGCACAAATCACTTATATTTTAATTTTGATACCCCTATCTTGTCATTTTGAAAAATTAATGAGTTTGGCCACATGGTTACAGTATTCATATGAAATAAATAACTTAACTCTTTATCTAAAATATTATTTTTAGAAGTTTCCATTAATTCTCTTACTTTAACAACAAAATAGAATATATGCAACTGACGATTTAGAAGAAGAAAACATAATGGCCCAAGTTAAAATTTAAGTCTAAATATAATGTTGTGGTCTGGACTTAAAATTTGAATAAAAAAATATAGTTTTGCTTATGATAAAAATGCCTTTAAATATTCAAATATTTTATCATTTTATTTGATAAATATTAATTTTTGGGATCTAATTATAAAGTAGAAAAACTTTGAAGGGAGCAATTGCAATATGACAAACCTTAGGAAAAGTGCCTGTATTTCGAGTATACCTCAGGGGAGGTTTGTACAATTTATAATGAAGGGCAAAACAGTCAATGTATCAAGACTATTAGGTTTCTTAGTGACCGCTAGTGACAGGCGAGATAAATGCAATTTTTCAAACCTTAGAGATCTACGTATAATTAGACCAAACCTTAGCAGAGGCCAATGTAATTATTCCAATTGATTAAAGCGACTTAACATTCCAATCATAGATCGGTATAACAATAATAAAGGGGAAGAACTAAAATGAAAAGGAGCGTTCCAGCATTTAGTGACATGCTTGAGACTCAGTGCAAAGGAAAAATCAATGACCTAACCTGGTGTACAGGCATGTGGGAGACTGTACTCTCCGGATATGGACTTCTTAATGCTTCAGATAGGTTGATGCAAGTGGCGAGGCACTGGAAAGGATCCTCTGCCCCTAACCACCATCGCTTCCCTTCAAGAGGCCGATCTGCAGAATCAAAGATATCCTCCAGATGGTTTTCAGTAAATGAAACTCGACCTTCATACGATAATTTGTCAACGCCACCACCATACACATTAGAAATTTGAGAGGAAATAGAAGAGCTTAAGCAACAGGAAACATTTTTCTGGGGTTTAAGTTTGACACTAAGACTCATAAGCCAAAAAGCAAATGATTAATCCTTAATAACAAATGGATTCAGATCCTAAAACAAAAAAAAAATGTGATGCCTATGGAAGTCTTAATTTTCACGCAAATGCCACTTACATCTTCACGGTCAACCAGATCGGCAAGACGGCCTCCATTAGCCCAGATTCTGTGAAGATCATTAGGGAACATTGATCTCGGAAAGTAAAGAATTGGTTAACCTGGAAAATAGGTTCTAACTGCAGTTTCGGAGCTCTTTTAACAGCGTCCCTTTGTTGTTTTGCTCCATGTGTACGCATCATATATGATGGCAGAAACAAATAAGCACCTCTTTCGTACCTACCAATATTATACAGGCTTAAGCAATCTAGGTGCAGAATAAGCTTTTGTTCTTAACTTGTGGTATTGCCGTGTGCTAAGGACATCACTAGTAAAAAAATCTTAAATGTGAAACTTTGTGTCTAGGGAAACCAAGAATACAATACCCCGTCCAGTTCAATGGAGGAACCAACATTGGCATATATGGAATCACCATGTGCCTCGCCTGTATAGACAGAATAAGTATATCATATTCTAAGAATCCGAACATGGGCGTATATCATCTATAAAAAGTTCCAGCGACAGAAATGCTATAGCATATTTTAGTGAATGTATCATAGTCGTAGCAATTGCAAACCAAAAAGAAGCTTGGAAAGGAGTTATGCTTACAGTTTTTTCCAGGCCTTTGCAAACTAGAGGGTCGCACTCAATTACCCCATATCTCCTGGTGCCTTTCCTGTACAAAATCAGCCGCAAAAATAATTCAAGCAGTGAAAATTTTGAAAGACAAGGTGATCAGGGGATGGTAACTTAGAGAACATACAGTTGTACTCACACTGTTTCTACAGATTTGAGTGTGTGCACAAATGCAGGTCGAATATCAGGTGGTGCATCATCCATCTGATCAACTGGAGGTTGTATGTAGGCTGTTTGTGTCAATATCTGAATTAAACGGCAGCCAACCTATCAAATACAACATGAGTGAACTTCAGTTCTCATTCAAGGCAAGAAGTCTGAATCACCATATTTGGTTGCAGACACAAACAGATACACACTCTACACTGATATACATACATATATATATATATGTGATTGTGCATGTGCATGTTTTTACACAGACACAGAGAGAGAGAGAGAGAGAGAGAGAGGTTTTATGCCAACTACCTTCACTTGAGCATCCTGGCCCCAGGGCTTCAAATCATCTTGTTGCCTCACTATTTTCCTAACTTGGTGTAATTTTTGTTTCTTCATCAACATCTTGACCTTTTTGCTTAATCTTTCTTGTTCCTTTGCCTCAGGATCAGGACCTTCTTCAGAAGTTCTATTTAAAGCATTTTTCCTCTTGCAATTCTCTAAAAATTTATGTATCCGGACCTGTTCAACAATAGAAACAGTAATCCTTGAACTCTTAGACATATCAAGTAAAAATTACAAAGGGACAAGACGACAATCTAAACTTCCATTTTCTCCCACTTCT
The DNA here is from genome assembly GCF_000512975.1 of Sesamum indicum. NCBI lineage: Eukaryota > Viridiplantae > Streptophyta > Magnoliopsida > Lamiales > Pedaliaceae > Sesamum > Sesamum indicum. The sequence goes on along the minus strand of NW_011628162.1, from coordinate 52,646 downwards.
GCAGACAATTGAATTAAGGAGAGTGGCAATCCCTATAGGAGGAAATACTAATGGTGAAGCTGGTGCATCTTTACAAGCACACACGGTTCAAGAAACCTCACTTCCAGTTGAACTCGAAAAAGAATGACTACTTGTTTTCTTAAAAAATACATGGTAAAGAAATGTCTGGAAAAGTCAATTTGAATAATCCAGCTACACCTAGAGAACAAAGATCGAGCATGAACAATGAGGACTTATGTCAGGAATTCCCTATGAGAACCACCAAGAAGAATGCTAGATAATAACTTTTCTAGGGAAATGATTAAATCTGAATCTTTCCATCCCTCCAAAGCCCGTAGAACTCATAACATAGACATATTAGACCACTTCTTTCCTCTAATCCTTAATCAAAATAAATATTGAGACTGCAATTAGCCCCATGAAAATTAGAAAATCTAAGCGGGACTTCAAAATTCATAGCTAGATAAGACAGGAAGAACTAACAGCGAGACACAGATTACAGAACAACCAATTAATTGATGGTCTACGATGTGCAAGCACGGGGATTTTACTAATAATTCCCAACAAGGTTGCTAATGTCCAATGTTAGAATAAGAGGGATCCACCAATTTCTCAATAAGGGCCAACATCACCATAGCAATGATATCGACCTAATAGTTTCATTTCTGGTCTGCATTCATGATCTCATTATTCCCTTTGGCAGAGTGATGCAGTTAGTTTCCAACCATTCACATATAGACACACCAAGAAGAAAACTGCTAAGTGCACTAGAGATGGTCTTAAGAAATACAGCATATGTACATCATTATCTTTTTCTGTCTTACTTATATATATATTCAGAAAAGCAAAAGGGAGGGAAGTTGCTTCGAGAAAAGGATATGGCAAGGGTTAAAGGAAATTTTAACAATTCAGGAGAGCAATAAATTTTTCAAAGTATAAAACAACTAGGTTATAAGAGACTATAATGAAGTAGCCCTACTCTAGATAGATATAAAGAATCTATAAAACCCAGAAATCCAAAAACAAGAAGAACAAGGCTCAGATTTTTCTAAAGCTCAAACTCTACAACTTAGTCACTGAATACAAACTTAGGAAACATCCGAAAAGGCATAGATATTATAGCCATTACCTGTTCACAGGTAGACAGGTAATGGCAACCCAAAAGTGGTGGGAACAACATATATTTCTTCCTACTAGTTATACTAATTCTAAAAAGTATTGGATATTACATGCATCATATGTTCAATACAGGTATTACAGCTCATCTAGAATAGTATTCTCATTTCTCTGTAATAGTTTATTAGGACAAACAAAAATATCTATGACTATATCAGGCATCTAGCATTCTAGGTTACAAGTTCACATCATACTTGTACTCAAATACTAAACAAACAGCAACAATACATTACTGAAGGAAAAAAGGAGCACATGAATGACAATAGTGAAAGACTAGAGCAATCATTAGAATTCAAAACTCGTCTGAAGAAAACAAATGTTAAAATGAAATTATAGTGTGCCATCTACAAACCAACCTCATGTTCGATTGCTTCACCAATATGACATGCAGCTTGGACAACTCTAGCACTGCCGTTCCATCCTCCAGTCATCAACAATCCCATCAACTTATGCATCGTAATTACTGCCATCATATCTGCAGGCAATTGATCAAAATAGGGTGCATATGCACCACGGTTTTTTCCTTCTTTGCACAAATCCTGCTCAGCAGCAATGGCATCTTTCAATGGTTCAAACCACCCTAAGAACAATGACTTAATGTAAGGCAAATTAGGGGCCAATTTTTGCTCACACATGTCTACTAAAAGCTCTTGGTACTCTCTTGCAGCCTCTTCCCATGCCTCAGTCTCCATCTTTATTTGTCTCCTTCTAAGGCTATTGTACTTCCCTAACCCCATTCCTCCCACCATCTTTGGCTGCTTATTCTCCGTGATATCCAAGCTTTTCACCTTCATTTCTTTGTTAACCTCTTCTATCAATTCTTGAATTTCGTCAACCTCCTCCTCGGAGGTGGACACGAAAGCCTCAGCTGCAGTTGCATAACCCCTTGTATTGCCAAAAAATCCAAAAGGGTCACAAGAGCTTGCATATTTAAGACGGCTCATATCACACTTCCGCCAAAAGATCAAATCTTGAGAAAATCCCGAACCAAAGTTGCGAGTATTTACATGGCTCTGAGGCTGAAAAGGTGTAGCCTTTTCAACAAATAACGAATCCTGGGGAGATCTTACAGCTGAGAAGGCATTGAGGGATGGATGGGATTCTGTCAAAAACTTTAACTTTCTCAAATAGGATTGTCTCGACAAATTTCTCCACATATTTCAAGCGAAGTACTAATTGGTTGCTGAACAAACGACAATGACGAAATGAGATAATTACTCAATTTGAATGCGGAAGAGGAAGAGAGAGACGGTCTCAAGGCATCTGAAGCTCACAATTCTGAATAGAGAAATGAATTTTGGGAAGCAAAGAATTGAAGAAGAGAAAAGCAAAGTAAGGGTTTGTAGAGGGAGGGAGAGGAGGACAGCGAACCAGAGAGGCTGTTCCTGTGGCCGCCTAAACCCCTGCTAAAAACCTAGTCATGTTTTTGCATTTTGATTTTCTGAATATTTGATGGAAAAAAAAAAAAAGTGAAGAAGGTGAATATAATATATATATATAATTAAGGTAAATATTATATTTGAGGGGAAAATGCAAACAACCCCCTTGTAATATTGCAAATGAGCAAATTATCCCCTTGTGAAAAAATAAATAGCGATTTACCTCCCTATATTTTTTAAAATACAACAATTTACCCCCTATGATTTTTAAAATGAAGCAATCTACCTCCCTATATAAGGAGGTAAATTGCTTCATTTTAAAAAGTATAGGGAGGTAAATTGCTATATTTTTTTCATATGGGGGTAATGTACTCATTTTTAATATCACAGGGGGATAAATTGCTATTCACCCTTATATTTGATCTCTTAAATTTTCCTTTAGAATCACTTTAATCCCTTAAGTTTATATTTTTAATTTTAGTATCCTTAAACTTTAATTTTTATTTCAATTTGGTCCCTCTTACAATTTTTCGGCAAAAATGTGGCCAGATTTGTATTTTTTGAGAGTAAAAAAATGATCAATAAATTTGATTTTGTCATTTTAGTCCTTTAAATTCATAAAAGTATCGTATTAGTAATTTTCTACATGAAAAAAATATTCTTTTATATTTTATGCTGATATTTAATTATCTTATGTGAATAATAAAAACTTTGAAATCTTGTGAACATAATAATAATATATTACTTAATTTAAAATAAACAATCTCTTTTTTTAATAGTTAAACAAAATAAAAAATATGAATAAATTTTATAAAATCTATCTAATATGAAAATATAATAAAAAAACCTAAGTCAGTAATTTTTTATTTCAAAAGTTAAAAATAAGTCTAAAAAAGTTAAACCCAACAATATTTATTAAATGTTTGAATTTTCGAACAACAAGTTGGTAGATTATGCTTTTTAACTATATTCTTTAGTTGATTTCACATATATAAAATTTATTCTAAGAGGTTTTCTATAAAATGGGACTATATATTTGAAAAACCTCTTAAAATGAATTTTATATATATATTTGAAATACACTAAATAATTTAATTAAAAGTACATTCCACCAACTTTTCCTGAAAAACGTAACTGTTAATATTTAATAACATTGTTAAGATTAAATCTTATTAGACATATCTATAACTCCTAAGATTAAAGAACCAACTTAGATTTTTTAAAAATATTTTGAGATTAGATAAGTTTAATAAAGTTATTAATAATTTTGATATTTTTTGTCACTTTTGAAAACGAAAATAAAAAAGAGAAACTTATGTAAACTACAATTTTTGGTTTAAAAATATAAAATAAATTAAAATAGTATATGTGTTATATATTTATTAATAAAATATATTTTTTAAAATGAAGTCGAAACGAATATCACAATTCCTTTCTTTTACGCCTTATTAGTTACGAAAGCAGTAGGACAGGTAAAACATTGTATTTTTGTCAGTTTGGATTATAATTTTTTTTTTAATTTTATTCAGAAACTAACACAATAATTTGAAAGAGTAGAATGGTAATTAAGTTTTTTTTGTTAGTAATTAGAACAATATTTAGTTTCTATAGGATAAGTACCCAACAGAATCCTAGCCTAAGGACGAGGAGAACCTCCTGATAGCTGGAGTCTATCTTCTCCAACAATCACCTTATCGAATCTCAAGGGGACTAGACTCTTCCAATTGGTAGGAAGCGAGGGCTATTAGCTCCCTCCTCTCAGTAAAAAGTAATTTTTTCTCAACAATCACAAACACAAAAACACTATTGCTCTAAACATTTTAGTACTAGTTTATGACTCTAGATTATGTTCATTTTATCCCCAATTATTATTTTCATCACTATTTAATGACTTAAACGCTAGTGTACTGACGCGTTTTTTGCAAATTCCCGTTTTAAGACTTGTGAAGGCTCATGCCTAAGAGATCCCAAGTTGACTTATCCAAACAAATGACTTTTGACTTGCATTAGAGTATTTCTTAATATTGGTAATAGAGAATATTTTTCAATATTTTCTATAACTGGCAATTTTTATAATTTACCCACATGTCTCATACAATTGGAACCATATAATCAATTTTCCTTAAATTTTATTCCACTCTATATACAATAATTAAGAGGGGATCTGGATAAATTTAAAACCAACTTAAACTATTGTATAAAATTTCATAACGTGACTAGTAAAACTTTTAATTAGAGCTGAACTTATATACTTGCCAATCATACTAATAACAAAATCAAAATAATTAAAACTTTAAAAATTTCATAATTTTATTTTTATCCCAATAGTACAAGAATTTTATTAGAACAAAATTTTCATTTTTATAATTATAAACTGAATATAAAAACTTCTAAAATATTCTAAATCAATTTTAAAAAAAAACACTTTCTTTTTTTTAGAGAAGAAAAACATAAAAAGCACATTCAAGAACGGAATTCTGCAAACAATATCTAAAAATTAGCAAAAAAATCCATCCTATCCAAATGTGGTCAACTTACCCAAAAAATCATTAATCAGATTAAATTACTTTCTTGATACAAATCATAAAATCATGCTATACACACTCTATAAATACCGACGCTGCTTCTCTCATACTATCACATACACACCAAATCATTTCAAACTCTCACTTCTTCTCAAACTTTGCAACATATTTTAATTTGTAGGTGAAGATGGCTTCGATCAAAGTGGTGTTCTTGGCTACCATGTTGCTAGTCCTTTTGGGTTAGTTCTTTATCTTTTTTCCCTCTTAGATGGTATGTTATTGCAAACGCTCAAAAATAAGTTGGAATGAGTCGCTACAAAATTATATCCAAATTCAGTTTGTTATGGTTCTCCATTTTCTTGTTTGTTATTGACAAAATTTAATTTTCAACTAGTAGCATTTATTTTTATATAGAATTAATTTTGTAAGTGATTAACTAATAAATTTTATATTTGCAGGTGTCCCATTATTTTCTGAGGCCCTATTTTTTGGAAAATGCTCCAAGGACTCTGATTGCAACGTGCCTGAAGGCCGTGATTGTAAAGAAAGAGTTTGCCTTAATGGGAATTGCTTTTGCAAAGCTCCTCCTGTCAGGAAATTCAAAAGTGAAGCAAGCGAGAAGAAAGCTGATTTTGAACGCAAATCTGTCCCTTGATTAACTAGTAGAGACTGTTCTTATGATATAGACTCAAAATCTATGTATGCTCTTGCAAAATGAAGTATATTTGGAACAATGAATAATATATATTATATTTCTTCATTGGAAATATTCGATTCTCAACATGATACTTGAGATATCATTTTTCTCAATCCAAATGACAAAGTTCATCCTAAATCAACCTAAGAAATCAAACATAATCAACCCACTACCAATGAGCCATAAAACAACAAGCCCAACCAATTCAACACTACCTCAATGTGTTAACAAGATAACAATCAACGCAAGCTCAAATACAGTCTGTTGATGGCCCATCCAAATCAATGGGTTAAGTTAGCCGCATTCTACACATCGAACAATATTTCATAACAAAGCACATCAACATGGATATACATGATAGTTGTAGTCTACTGGATAAATATGATAGACAACCACTTTTCTATTTTTGGATATTTCATTGCTGATATGGCATATTTTCTTCCTGCCAGTATGGCACATAGATACCATGGCATACAAGTGTACAACTGGACCAATCTTATCATGAGTAAGTAGACATCTCATCGATATGGATATATGTTAACCACAACAACATCCTTGTTTCTCTCATCGTGCTCCCATAGATGGGGGCTTAGATAGGCCAAGAGAGATAACTAATTTTTTCAACTCCCATTCAACTTGCATTTCCTCTTTACTCTGTCTTACATGATCTCTATATCCATGGACACTCTAAAAAATTACCAGATATTGAGTCGGATACGGCATCCACGAGTTCGAAAATATAAAAAAAATGGACATGGTGTCAGACACGCCTGTTGCTTGTCCAACACGTTTTGTACTTCTTTAGGATTTTTTTGTATAATTTTAAAAAGTTTTTGGCTTTTGTTTTTTTTTTAAAAAAAAAAGAGTTTTGGGCTTAGTAAAAAAGAAAAAGAAATAATTCACTCCTCTTAGACTAAAAGTTTTGAAATGAAATTACTAAAAATTCGAGTGATGGTCATAATGATTTAATTAATTTGCATGATCTCAAATTTTCATTATGTACTTTTTACAATAAACTGATTATGTATATTTTTTAAGCCACATTTGGTTAAAATTTACATGCAAAGCATGCTTATTTAATACTTTATCTTGATACTTTTTCATATTATATATTCTGATTTTATGAAAAAAATGAGAATTATACATAATAAAAGTATATTATATATAGCCGTGTCAATGTCGTGCTGTATCCTATTTTTTTAAATGTTCTAGCATTGTGTTCATGTTGTATCGTATTCATATAGCCATCTCCATATCTATGCATCACAACAGGATTTTGGAATAAATGCATTTTTGGCCCTAAATAGACTCAGTAATGCGATTTTGGTCCTCAAATAATTTAATGTTGCAATTTTAGTTCTCAAATTTTAACTTTTTGGCATTTTTTGTCGTTCATTTAACTTTTCCGTCAAACTTAACAGAAATTTCATTTAAAATGAAAAAAATTGCTATTTTCCTCCCATTTTGTAGTGTTTTTCATGTTGTAATCCAATGCACCCATTTTTTCTATTTTTCTTCAAACTTCAATAGAAAATAAACCAAAAAAAATAAATTTAAGCAACAATTTTTTGTTGAAATTATCTAGTTGCAAAGGCGTGTCCAATTATTTGATTTATTCCCTGGGAATGTAATGCAAAACAAGCCAGGACCCGCTCACTTGATGTGGAAGCAAGAGTGATATCGGGCAACAATGAAGTCTTCCTTCCCCCAAGAAGGAAACTAACAAACCAAAACTAATCCAGCAATGGAAAACATAGCCCAACATCCTAGGTTATGAGGACAGTAGAGATTTTGATTCTAAAAACATGGCAAAAACCTCTAAATAAATTATTAAATGAAGATGAAAACATTTGAAATATTTTAAATCAATTAAAAAAAAAACAAAATCTAAAAATTAGCAAAAAATCCATGCTATCCAAAATTGGTCAACTTACCAAAAAAACAAATCATAAACTCATGCTAAACACACTCTATAAATACCGACCGAGACCAACGCTGCTTCTCTCATATATACCATTACACACACACCAAATCATTTCAAACTCTCACTTCTTCTCAAACTTCGCAGCATATTTTAATTTGTAGGTGAAGATGGCTTCAATCAAAGTGGTGTTCTTGGTTACCATGTTGCTAGTCTTTTTGGGTTAGTTCTTTGTTCTTTTTCCATGTCGCATCTTATGTTATTATTTACGATCAATAATAAATTTAAGTGATCATTGTAATAAAATTATCTCCATAAAAACTTAAAATTCAGTTCGTTATAATTCTGCATTTTTTCATTTGTTATTGACAAAATGTACTTTTCAACTAGTATAATTCATTTATAATTAATTTTACAAGCAACTAACTAACAAATTTTATATTTGCAGGTGTTCCATTATTTTCCGAAGCAGTATTTTTCGGCAAATGCAGTAAGGATTCTGACTGTGCGGTGCCGCCAGAGCCTGAAGGTCGTGATTGTAAACAAAGAGTTTGCCTTAATGGCTATTGCTTTTGCAAAAATGGACAAAGCCAGAAGAAGGCAGATTTTGGACAAAAATCTGTCCCTTAATTAGCTTGTAAAGATTGTTCTCATGATATGCACTCATAATCCATGTATGCTCTCGCAAAATAAAATTTATCTGCAACAATGAATAATATTGTATTTCCTTATTAGAAATATTCGATTTTCAAGTTGAATGTTATTGATTACTAGCTTTAAATTAATTTATTTTTTTTACTATTGTATGAATATATTATATTGAACGGCAAAAAGACTTACTTATTATGATACGAAGTTCGGATCTTATCATGTCATATGATCCTATAAAGTCGAAGTATTTATTTGGGAAAAAAAATTCGTTAATATTGCGTAGCAAAGAATGGACACGAATAGATCGATTATGCATTATTAACATTTCCCAAGCAACGCATTCGATGCTAAATGGATCAAATCACATTATATTATTTTAAATAAAATATATAACATCGTATGTCAATTTCGATTGACAAATTATTAGTTACTCGTTTTGCCACATTTGATTATTTCCTTAAAATTTCATTGCCTAATTAAGTTTATGTTTAATTTCTCACTTACTTATATTAAATCTCCATTAATCGCATCATGTTTATCCATGATCGAGCTATTTAATTTTATTATTGCTCATTTTCAACTGTTCAGTGGCTATCAGACAAATCTTACCAAACTAATATACAAGCGATTGGAGTACGAAACCCCCTTTTTCTATTACAAGTCAATAATTACTGAAATTATTGAAACAACAAAAATAAGAACAGAAACAAACAAGAAATATTTCTGTAGCAGAATAGGCTCAGATTTTAAGCCAGATAACCGAGAAGCGGTCACAACAGTTCCGTACCCACAACACCAACACACGGTTGCACCACTCTCACAAAGACCACTGACGAACAACACCCAAAGATCACAAAGATCTTGTCTCAGAAATTGGTCATAGAGACCCACTACAAGAGCTCACAAAGAACTTGTTTGAAAGAGAGAAGAAGAGTGTATCTATTTCGTGTGTTTGAGACGAGAGGGAAATGCCCTTATAAAGGGATGAGAAAAAACTGCCATCGACTTGGATAAGGAGAAATTCCATGAATTTCGGTGAAGAAGATGGAAGAGATATTAAAGATTGGAGAGAGAGGAAGATGGATATGCAGAGATTTGAGCAGAGAAGAAGATGGGTATGCAGAGGTTTGAGGAGAGAGGAAGACGGGTTCTGCACAAAGATTTGGATTACCATATGAATTAGGTGGATAGTTGGGTCGGGTCGGTTAGTCACGGGTTTGGGTAGTGGGCCGTCCAATAATGTGTTGGGTTGTGGGCTGTTGCTTGGGCCAATTAATCTAACAAACTCCACCTTGGACCAAGTACCTTATCAAAGTACAAGGCCCGGAGTATTGGATCTGGCTTTTCTCATCACTGCCTAAAAGGGGATCTACCCCTGTGTACCTGCAAGAAAGAGTAGTAAAGTTAGTCAGGGACTAAATTTAAAATTTTTAAATAATTAACAAATTTCTCATCATAGTAGCAATGTATTCGGCTTCAGTTGTAGATAGTGCAACAATGTGTTGTAGTTGGGACTTCCAACTAATGCATGATCCACACAAAGTGAAGATGTATGAAGTTGTGGATTTTCTACTATCCTTCTCATTAGCATAATTCGAATCCACATAACCAACAAGATTAATAGAATCAAAAAATTTGGAGAAATTTATACCTACATTATCGGTACCACGTAGGTACCTTATGAGCCATTTTAGAGCCTCCCAATGAGGAGGTCCCGGATTGGACATGTACCTGCTCAAGCAACTTATAGCATATGCAATATCGAGTCTAGTACATACCATAAGAAGCATTATAGACCCAATAACATTAGAATAAGGAACCTTACTCATTTTCTCTTTTTCGGAGACAGTCTTAGGACATTGGTCCCTACATAATTGAAAATGGGCAGCTAAAGACACTGTAGTGGGTTTTGAATTTTCCATAGAAAACCTTTTCAAAATAGAGTGAATGTAGGACTTTTGATTTAAGAGTATGGAAAACCTTTGTCTATTTCTACAAATATCCATGCCAAGAATTCTTTTTGCATCACCAAGATTTTTCATTTCAAAATTTTTGGAAAGATCATTTTGCAGAGTTTCAACTAATTTTATGCTAGGACTAGCAATAAGCATGTCGTCAACGTACAAAACGAGAAAGACAGGAATATCATTCAAAAATTTGAAATATAGACAATGGTCGTAGTCACTCCTTTTAAAATTCACCGAAAGCATGAACATATCAAACTTCTTGTTCCATTGTCTTGGTGATTGTTTCAAACCATATAAAGATTTCTTTAACAAGCAAACATGATTGGGTTTGTTTTTATTAATAAAGCCAACAGGTTGTCGCATATATATGCATTCATCAAGATCACCATGCAAGAAAGCAGTTTTGACATCCATTTGTTTCAATTCCCAATCAAAATGAGCAGTTAGGGCAAGGATAACACGTACAGTAGTATATTTCACAACAGGCGAAAAAATCTCATTGTAATCTATCCCTTCCTTTTGAGTGAACCCCTTGGCTACTAATCTAGCTTTGTATTTTAAAGGATTTTCTTGCTTGATTTTAAAGATCCATTTGCAATCTACTAAGGAGCAGTCTCTAGGTTTAGACACTAGTTCCCAAGTATGGTTGTCTTTAAGAGACTTCATTTCCTCATTCATGGCACTAAACCATTCTTTTGACTTAAGGGCTTCGTCTACGTTCGAAGGTTCTAGATTTTCAATGTTCAATGCTACTTGGAAATCATTTAGCCTAGAGGGAATCCTTCGTTCTCTTCTATTCCTATCTCGTGCTAGTTGGTAATCTTCTAAGGGATTGGGATTTTCTATGGGCTCTTCTATGTTTTGTTCATTATTCGTTTCTACATACTCTCCCTCTTCTTGGTTATCCTTCACCTTATTAAAGGTTACGTCCTTTTTTGTTGTTTCGGGTTTTGAGAGACAGGGCATTTCACCCTCGTTAAAGGTTACATTTCTACTAGTAATCACTTTGTACCCAGGTTGGCTACGATCCCACAACCTATACCCTTTAACCCCAACAGGATAACCAATAAAAACACATTTCAAAGAGCGAGGTTCAAGTTTATCAGAACTTTGATGAACAAACGCAGAGCAACCAAAAGTACGTAAGAAAGAAATATCAGGTTTCTTACTACTCCAAACAGTTTCAGGAGATTTACCCAACAAAGGCACAGAAGGAGACAAGTTTATCAAGTAAGCAGCAGTTAAAACAGCTTCACCCCAAAAAGATTTATGTAATCCAGAACTAATCAGTAAACATCTCACTTTTTCAAGTAAGGTTCGGTTCATGCGTTCAGCAACGCCATTTTGTTGTGGGGTGTAGGGATTGGTCTTGTGTCTTTTAATACCAAATTTACCACAAAGATCATCAAAGTTTTTATTACAAAACTCAAGACCGTTATCAGTATGCAAAGATTTAAGCCGCTTACCCGTTTGGTTTTCAACAAAAATTTTCCAGGTTTCAAATTTTTCAAAAACCTCAAACTTGTGCTTTAGCAAGATAACAAATACCTTTCGAGAAAAATTATCAACAATGGAAAGAAAATAACAGTTTCCACCATGGGTAGGTTCCTTAGAAGGTCCCCATACATCAGCATGAACGTAGTCTAATATGCAAGATGTCATAGAGGGATTTGGGGAGGGTGTAGCAGGAAAGTGCACACGATGTTGTTTTCCCATAACACAATCATCACAAAATTGTAATTTGTCAACCTTATCACACAAAATGCCTTCTTTGTTCAGAAATTCAAGTCCTTTTTGGCTAATATGCCCAAAACGTTTATGCCACAAAAAGGTTTTGTCATGCACATTCACAGATGCAGCCATAGATTCATAAGTAACTGAACATAAATACAAATTGCGTTTCTTCTCTGCTTTGAAAACAACAAGAGAACCTTTCATGATTTTCATGATGCCCTTTCCCCACCTACCTTCTAAACCCTCATCTTCCAATGCAGCACATGAAATGAGATTATGACTAAGTTCAGGAACATATCTAACATTCTTATGAGTCATTTTGTAACCATCATTGAAAGTCAAAGAAATATCACCAATACCTTTAATTTCACAACGTTTTTCATTAGCCATAGATACGAAACCAAAATCACCAAGTTTGAGATTTGAGAAAATATTTTTAAAAGGACTAATATGGAATGTACAACCAGAATCAACAAGCCATTCATACATGTTCATGGGATGCACAGAATTCACATCAGACACAATAAACACTTCACCAGATTCATCAGCAACATTGTTCACTCGTTCTTTTTCTTCTCCATTGTTATCTCTATTATCTCGTCTAGGTTTTCTACAGTCCTTAATATAGTGACCTTTTATGCCGCAGTTATAACATCTTCTTTCTCTGACTTTATCATCTTTATATGAATAATCTCTATTCCTATATTTACTCCTATTATTGTTTCTATTCCGACTTTTACTCCTACTATTGTGTCTGTTACTAGAATTCCTAAATTTAGACCTTCCTCTCACAGAGTTCACTTCATGTTGATTATTGCTAGTTCTATTTGTTTTAAGGTCAATTTCTTTGCTTTTTAAGCCATTAACAACAATGTCAAGACTCACACTATCTCTACCATATTTAATCGCAGCTTTCACATCGGAATATGCATCAGGTATAGCATTTAAAAGCACAATAGGAGAATAATCATCAATGTTCTCATCACCAGTCAATTTAATATCTTGAATCAATTTAGTAAAATCATCTAAATTTTCGTCAATGTTTTTAGACAAGTCCAATTTGTATTTAAAAAACTTTTCAAGCAGAAATAGTTTACTCGGCAAAGAAGTATCAGTATAAAGTTCCTCCAGTTTTTCCCATAAATCTCTAGCAGTGTTTTGTTTGCCGACTTTTCTTAAAACGTTATCAGACAGATTAAGAATTATGGAAGAATAAGCGTATTCATCGTTTTTCAAAACTTTTTCTTCAGAAATAGAATCAGGGTATCTACCATCTATTGCTTTAAAGACCTTTTGTTGTATCAAAATATCCTTCATTTTTTGCTGCCAAATAGAGAAATCACCCTTTCCATCAAATGGTTGCAAATTGTATCCGGCCATTAACAACGGTTTTTCTTTTTAAGAAAAAGGTTTAAATTGGTTTTTAAGAAAAACAAATTTTGCAGCGGAATAAGGCAAGCAAGTAAACACAGGCCAACAAATATCACAGAATCAAGAGACAGATTACTGACAAAATATAAACGTATTCAAACCAGATTTTAGAACGAGGTATTTCAATCACAGAGTATCACATAGACGCCTTTTATACGATCACAGGGAGTATATCACTAGATAATATATATCACAGTCCACAACAATTGCAATTTATCAGTTCACCAAGAACAAGCACAAAGCAACAGTAGCAGTTTAAAAATACGAGATAACCACCGCTATAAAATAAACGCCACGAGACCAAGGCCTCTCCAGCCTAACACCCAAATCCAGATACCCGACGACCTCACGGGTCCGGCCAGGAGGGTAATCAGGGGGATAAGCACCTCAGAAAAATAAAACGAGATATATGGACAGAAATGAAATTGCTGAAATGTAAAGAGAGTGAGTTTAATAGTTACCGTTCACCGCAAGCTTTCGGATCAGAGGAGGCTCTGATACCACTGTTGGGTGGAGAGCAGAAATACCTATTCGACTATTGCAGCGGAATATCGAGTACAAAACTCTTTAATAGACCAAAATAATTACACGAATTATAATGGTTACAAAATACTAATATGTGAACAAATCAAACGAAAGGAGTACTACAGTAGTATCAATTAGGCTCAGATTCAAACCAGTATCCTTTGAACACACAAGAGTGCCGCACCCACACCCCGATTCACGGTTGCACTACTACCCGAAGAACACCACAAAGGTTTTGTCCCTCGATCACACAGATCTCTCTCTTTCTTGGTCACCGAGACCTTAATCACATAGATTTCACAAAGAAGGTTGAAAGATAAAAAACGACTGTTCGGGTTTTCTCTCTGTTTTTTTTTTGTGTCTCTTGGTGGAGGAGGAAGAGGCCTTTATATAGGGATGAAAACTAGTTGGATAAAGACAACAATAGAGTCCTTCCTCAAGTAACTTTATTGGCTAAAGAAGACTCATGGAAGTTGGAGACTTGAAAAGATAAGAGAGAATAACGATGAGGACTCTCCGGATCGGGTCGAACGGGTCGTGGATCGGATAGTGGGCCGTTCGAGCGAATCGGGTAAGTGGCTCTCTAAAAACTTGGGCCACAAAAATATAACAATTATTATTGTGAAAATATATCTCAATTTATCTTGTAGTTATTTATTAGTTTAATAATTCATAGTTTCCCTGGTCAGTTACTAATTAATTTTGTTATTAATAAGTTTCCAATTCTTATAGTCAAATGAAATTATCAATATCATTGACCCATTTTAATTATTGTATTTTAGTAATCATATAATATTATGTTTCTATACATTTATAATAATTCATTCATAGAAGTTGTTAGGTATATATTTAACAATTGATAAAATAAAAATTTTCCCACAATACTTTACGAAGAAGAAGTTGTTAGTAATTTATAATTATTATAAATTATTTGGATTATTTTGTTATGAATAATTTCATTTGTACAAGATTGAGTTAACCTATGAACAATTTTATTTCTAATTAATATGTTAATTTTTTTATATATGTTTTAAAATAAATAAAAAATAAAAATGATCCGGTCAACTCGTCAACGGGTTTGGTACGGGACAGGCCGGGTCTTGAGTCCACCCAAACCCGCCCCATTGCCACCCCTAGTGATATCTATTTACCAGATGAAGATAAAGTACCCGTCTAAAGCAAGAGTAGGAAAAATAGTATACCATCAGTACGCGATGTGTAAAGAAAGCAGGAAGGACTTGGAGGTAGACCTACCTTAGCATAGCAAGGATTAATATAAGAAATCTACGCATTATGACAAGCACAGAATTGAGGTCCATGTTAGTATAGTTATATCTATAAATTAATAGACATCAGTTGAAATATGATGAAAGCATAAAGCTATATCAACGAGATGACTCAGTAATAGCGGGGCTAAGGCCAACACGGAACAGCTACCAAGTTGAACAAGCTTATGAGGCTTGAACTGCCTCCTATTGAGACGGTCCAAGAGGGATTCATCGGGAGCAAAGCGGGAATGTATAGAATACTTTTAGTACATTCAGGAGGGTTGACTATCCAAACATAAGAAAATTTTCAAGGATTATGAAAATAAATGACAAAATATTACAAAAACATTGACAACTAGTAAAGGGCTTATAACGATGGTCTTCGTCAGCAGAGATTCTTATTCTAGAAGCACGGGGATCCCAAATTAACCTTTCCCTTTGTGAGGTCTAAATATATTATAAAATGAATGTGAAAAAGTCTAAAATATTTAAAATCAATTGAACTAACACACACCCCGAAATCTCACTTTTAGGAACTTCATTTTGCACACGAGTAAGAAAAATATTCATCTTATCCAAACTCGATCAACTCTCCAAAAAATATTAATCAACTTATAATACTCTTTACACACTCTATAAATACTTATGGAGACAAAGGTGCTTGTCTCATACTCATACTATCACATACGCACCAAAACAAATCTAAAGCCTATGCCCTCATTTCAAATTCTCTCTTCCTCTCAAACTTTGCAACATTTTTTGTAGTTGGAAATGGCTTCAATCAAAGTGGTGTTCTTCGCCACCATGTTGCTAGTCACTTTGGGTTAGTTCCTTTTTTTTTTTTTTCTTAATTATGTATGTCATTACGTATGATAAAACATGAATTTGAGTGTGTCATGACAAAATTATTATCAAATTACTTAATTAAAATTCAGCTCGTTATAGTTCTCCATTTTCCCAATCGTCATTTACAAAAACATAGTTTTCAACTAGTAGCATTTATTTTAATATACAATTAACTTTAAAAATGATTAAATTAATCAATTTTTATATGTGTAGGTGCTCCGTTATTTTGCGAAGCAGGATATTTTGGATTTTGCAAAAAGGACTCTGACTGTATGGTAACAGTGACTGAACGTCATGACTGTAGAGAAAGAGTTTGCATTAATGGGCATTGCTTCTACAAAAATCCTCCTGTCATGAAATCCGAAAATGGAGAAGGCGTGAAGAAGGCCGATTTTGAACACACATCCGTCCCCTTGATTAACTTGTAATTATCGTTCTTATGATATGCACTCATAATCCATGTATGCTCTTGCAAAATAAAATTTACTCGGAATAATGAATAATAGTATATTTTCTTATTGAAAATATTTGATTCTTAATTGTGGATCGATGTTATTGAATTACTAGTTTTATTATTACTGTCGTATGAATAATATTAACAAAAAATAGTTACTTGTTACAATCCGAAGAACGGATATTGTGATCATTACATGTGATGTTATCAAGCTGAAGTGTTTGTTTGTAATGAATTCTTTTTTCCATTAATGTTGCCTAGAAAAGATTAATTGCCACGAAATAAATGGTTTCTGCATTATAACATTTTCCTCATCATCTCTAGTCTTTTATTATTTTTTTGTTATAGAGTTTTCATGCCTTACATGTATAAAGATATGCTTTAAAAGGGCATTTGATGCTTATGAAAATATAGATCTTGCTTATAAGACTGATATTTCAAAGAAACCATTTGATGGGATTCGTATTGAATCTGACTAGAATATGGCAAAGATGTTATTGGAGTTTTTGAAGTATTTTTATAATCTCACATTGTGCATTTCCAATTCTTCATATGTCACATCTAACATTGTGTTTCATGAATTATGTGAAGTTGATTTGTTTCTCAGAAGATGGTTGAATAGTGATGATGTTGAATTAAGTGAGATGGCAAGAAAAATGAAGTAAAAATTTGACAAGTATTTGGGATTAATCGAAAAGATGAATATAATTTTATATTATGCTGTGATTCTTGATCCATGTCACAAATTGGGATTTGTCGAGTTTCAGTGTGTTAACGAGATAACAATCAACGCAAACTCAAATACAGTCTGTTGATGGCCCATCCAAATCAATAGGTTAAGTTAGCCACATTCTACACATCGAACAATATTTCATAACAAAGCACATCAACATGCATATACATGATAGTTGTAGTCTATTGGATAAATATGATAAAAAACCACTTCCCTATTTTTGGGTATTTCATTGTTGATATGGCAGATTTTCTTCTTGCCAGTATGGCACAGAGATACCATGGCATACAAGTGTACAACTGGACCAATCTTATCATGAGTAAGTAGGCATCTCATGGATATGAGTATATGTTAACCACAACAACATCCTTGTTTCTCTAATTGTGCTCCCATAGATGGGCGCTTAGGTAGGTCAAGAGAGATAACTAATTTTTTCAACTCCCGTTCAACTTGCATTTCCTCTTTACACGGACACTCTAAAAAATTACCAGATATTGAGTCGGATACGGCATCCACGAGTTCGAAAATATAAAAAAAATGCACATGGTGTCAAACACGCCTGTTGCTTGTCCAACACGTTTTGTACTTCTTTCGGATTTTTTTGTATAATTTTAAAAAGTTTTTGGCTTTTGTTTTTTTTTTAAAAAAAAGAGTTTTGGGCTTCGTAAAAAAGAAAAAGAAATAATTCACTCCTCTTAGACTAAAAGTTTTGAAATGAAATGATACTTTTTCATATTATATATTCTGATTTTATGAAAAAAATGAGAATTATACATAATAAAAGTATATTATATATAGCCGTGTCAGTGCTGTATCAGGATTTTGGAATAAATGCATTTTTGGCCCTAAATATAGTTAGTAATGCGATTTTGGTCCTCAAATAATTTAATGTTGCAATTTTAGTTCTCAAATTTTAACTTTTTGGCATTTTTTGTCGTTCGTTTAACTTTTCCGTCAAACTTAACAGAAATTTCATTTAAAATGAAAAAAATTGCTATTTTCCTCCCATTTTGTAGTGTTTTTCATGTTGTAATCCAATGCACCCATTTTTTCTATTTTTCTTCAAACTTCAATAGAAAATAAACCAAAAAAAATAAATTTAAGCAACAATTTTTTGTTAAAATTATCTAGTTGCAAAGGCGTCTCCAATTATTTGATTTATTCCCTGGGAATGTCATGCAAAACAAGCCAGGACCAGATCACTTGATGTGGAAGCAAGAGTGGTATCGGGCAACAATGAAGTCTTCCTTCCCCCAAGAACGAAACTAGCAAACAAAAATAATCCAGCAATGGAAAACATAGCCCAACATCCTAGGTTATGAGGACAGTAGAGACTTTGATTTTAAAAACATGGCAAAAACCTCTAAATAAATTATTAAATGAAGATGAAAACATTTGAAATATTTTAAATCAATTAAAAAAAAAAAAAATTTAAAAATTAGCAAAAAATCCATGCTATCCAAAATTGGTCAACTTACCAAAAAAACAAATCATAAACTCATGCTAAACACACTCTATAAATACCGACCGAGACCAACGCTGCTTCTCTCATATATACCATTACATACACACCAAATCATTTCAAACTCTCACTTCTTCTCAAACTTCGCAGCATATTTTAATTTGTAGGTGAAGATGGCTTCAATCAAAGTGGTGTTCTTAGTTACCATGTTGCTAGTCTTTTTGGGTTAGTTCTTTGTTCTTTTTCCATGTCGCATCCTATGTTATTATTTACGACCAATAATAAATTTAAGTGATCATTGTAATAAAATTATCTCCATAAAAACTTAAAATTCAGTTCGTTATAGTTCTCCATTTTTCATTTGTTATTGACAAAATGTACTTTTCAACTAGTATAATTCATTTATAATTAATTTCACAAGCAACTAACTAACAAATTTTATATTTGCAGGTGTTCCATTATTTTCTGAAGCAGTATTTTTCGGCAAATGCACTAAGGATTCTGACTGTGCGGTGCCGCCAGAGCCTGAAGGTCGTGATTGTAAACAAAGAGTTTGCCTTAATGGCTATTGCTTTTGCAAAAATGGACAAAGCCAGAAGAAAGCAGATTTCGGACAAAAATCTGTCCCTTGATTAGCTTGTAAAGATTGTCTCATGATATAATCCATGTATACTCTTGCAAAATAAAATTTATCTGCAACAATGAATAACATTGTATTTCCTTATTAGAAATGTTCGATTTTCAAGTTGAATATTATTGATTACTAGCTTTAAATTAATTTGTTCTTTTTTACTATTGTATGAATAATATTATATTGAACGGCAAAAAAACTTATTGTGATACGAAATTCGGATCTTATCATGTCCTATGATCCTATAAAGTTGAAGCATTTATTTGGGAAAAAAATTCGTTAATATTGCGTAGCAAAGAATTGACACGAATAGATCGATTATGCATTATTAACATTTCCCAAGCAACGCATTCGATGCTAAATGGATCAAATCACATTATATTATTTAAAATAAATTGTATAACATCGTATATCAATTTCATTGACAAATTATTAGTTCCTCGTTTCGCCACATTTGGTTATTTCCTTAAAATTTCATTGCCTAATTAAGTTTATGTTTAATTTCTCACTGGAAAAAAATTCGTTAATATTGCGTAGCAAAGAATTGACACGAATAGATCGATTATGCATTATTAACATTTCCCAAGCAACGCATTCGATGCTAAATGGATCAAATCACATTATATTATTTAAAATAAATTGTATAACATCGTATATCAATTTCATTGACAAATTATTAGTTCCTCGTTTCGCCACATTTGGTTATTTCCTTAAAATTTCATTGCCTAATTAAGTTTATGTTTAATTTCTCACTTACTTGTATTAAATCTCCATTAATCGCATCATGTTTATCCATGATCGAGCTATTTAATTTTATTATTATTGTGCAAATATATCTCAATTTATCTTGTAGTTATTTATTAGTTTAATAATTCATAGTTTCCCTGGTCAGTTACTAATTAATTTTGTTATTAATAAGTTTCCAATTCTTATAGTCAAATGAAATTATCAATATCATTGACCCATTTTAATTATTGTATTTTAGTAATCATATAATATTATGTTTCTATACATTTATAATAATTCATTCATAGAAGTTGTTAGGTATATATTTAACAATTGATAAAATAAAAATTTTCCCACAATACTTTACGAAAAAGAAGTTGTTAGTAATTTATAATTATTATAAATTATTTGGATTATTTTGTTATGAATAATTTCATTTGTACTAGATTGAGTTAACCTATGAACAACTTTATTTGTAATTAATATGTTAATTTTTTTTATATATATTTTAAAATAAATAAAAAATAAAAATGATCCGGTCAACTCGTCAACGGGTTTGGTACGGGACAGGCCGGGTCTTGAGTCCACCCAAACCCGCCCCATTGCCACCCCTAGTGATATCTATTTACCAGATGAAGATAAAGTACCCGTCTAAAGCAAGAGTAGGAAAAATAGTAGACCATCAGTATGCGATATGTAAATGCTATGTTGAGACAATCTATAAGAGAAGCAGGAAGGACTTGGAGGTAGACCTACCTTAGCATAGCAAGGATTAATATAAGAAATCCACGCATTATGACAAGCACATAATTGAGGTCCATGTTAGCATAGTAATATCTATAAATTAATACACATCAGTGGAAATATGATGAAAGCATAAAGCTATATCAACGAGGTGACTTAGTAATAGCGGGGCTAAGGCCAACACGGAACAGCAAACCAAGTTGAACAAGCTTATGAGGCTTGAACTGCCTCCTATTGAGACGGTCCAAGAGGGATTCATCGGGAGCAAAGCGGGAATGTATAGAATACTTTTAGTATATTCAGGAGGATTGACTATCCAAACATAAGAAAATTTTCAAGGATTATGAAAATAAATGACAAAATATTACAAAAACATTGACAACTAGTAGAGGGCTTATAACGATGGTCTTCGTCAGCAGAGATTCTTATTCTAGAAGCACGGGGATCCCAAATTAACCTTTCCCTTTGTGAGGTCTAAATATATTATAAAATGAACGTGAAAAAGTCTAAAATATTTTAAATCAATTGAAAAAACACACACCCTGAAATCTCACTTTTAGTAACTTAATTCTGCACACGAGTAAGCAAAATATTCATCTTATCCAAATTCGGTTAACTCTCCAAAAAAATATTAATCAACTTATAATACTCTGTACACACTCTATAAATACCTATGGAGACAAAGGTGCTTGTCTCATACTCATACTATCACATACGCACCAAAACAAACCTAAAGCCCATACCCTGATTTCAAATTCTCTCTTCATCTCAAACTTTGCAACATTTTTTGTAGTTGGAAATGGCTTCAATCAAAGTGGTGTTCTTCGCCACCATGTTGCTAGTCACTTTGGGTTAGTTTCTTTTTTTTTTCTTAATTATGTATGTCCTTACGTACGATAAGACATGAATTTGAGTGTGTCATGACAAAATTATTAATTACTTAAAAAAATTCAGTTCGTTATAGTTCTCCATTTTTCCAATCGTTATTTATAAAAACATAATTTTCAACTAGTAGCATTTATTTTAATATACAATTAACTTTAAAAGCGATTAAATTAATAAATTTTTATATGTGTAGGTGCTCCGTTATTTTGCGAAGCAGGATATTTTGGATTTTGCAAAAAGAACTCTGACTGTATGGTGGCAGTGCCTGAACGTAATGACTGTAGAGAAAGAGTTTGCATTAATGGGCATTGCTTCTGCAAAAATCCTCCTGTCATGAAATCCGAAAATGGAGAAGGCGTGAAGAAGGCTGATTTTGAACACAAATATGTCCCCTTGATTAACTTGTAATTATCGTTCTTATGATATGCACTCATAATCCATGTATGCACTTGCAAAATAAAATTTACTCGGAATAATGAATAATAATACATTTTCTTACTGAAAATATTTGATTCTCAATTCTGGATCAATGTTATTGAATTACTAGTTTTATTATTACTATTGTATGAATAATATTAACAAAAAATAGTTACTTATTACAATCCAAAGAACGGGATTATGATCATTACATGTGATGTTATCAAGTTGAAGTGTTTGTTTGTAATGAATTCTTTTTTCCATTAATGTTGCCTAGAAAAGATTAATTGCCACGAAATAAATGGTTTCTGCATTATAACATTTTCCTCATCATCTCTAGTCTTTTATTATTTTTTTGTTATAGAGTTTTCATGCCTTACATGTATGAAGATATGCTTTAAAAGGGTATTTGATGCTTATGAAAATACAGATCTTGCTTATAAGACTGATATTTCAAAGAAACCATTTGATGGGATTCGTATTGAATCTGACTGGAATAGAGCAAAGATGTTATTGGAGTTTTTGAAGTATTTTTATAATCTCACATTGTGCATTTCCAGTTCTTCATATGTCACATCTTGTTTCATGAATTATGTGAAGTTGATTTGTTTCTCAGAAGATGGTTGAATAGTGATGATGTTGAATTAAGTGAGATGGCAAGAAAAATGAAGTAAAAATTTGACAAGTATTTGGGATTAATCGAAAAGATGAATATGATTTTGTATTATGGTGTGATTCTTGATCCATGTCACAAATTGGGATTTGTCGAGTTTCAGTGTGTTAACGAGATAACAATCAACGCAAATTCAAATACAGTCTGTTGATGGCCCATCCAAATCAATGGGTTAAGTTAGCCACATTCTACACATCGAACAATATTTTATAACAAAGCACATCAACATGGATATACATGATAATTGTAGTCTATTGGATAAATATGATAAAAATCCACTTCCCTATTTTTGGGTATTTCATTGCTGATATGGCAGATTTTTTTCTTGCCAGTATGGCACATAGATACCATGGCATACAAGTGTACAACTGGACCAATCTTATCATGAGTAAGTAGACATCTCATGGATATGAGTATATGTTAACCACAACAACATCCTTGTTTCTCTAATTGTGCTCCCATAGATGGGCGCTTAAGTAGGTCAGGAGAGATAACTAATTTATTCAACTCCCGTTCAACTTGCATTTCCTCTTTACTCTGTCTTACATGATCTCTATATCCATGGACACTCTAAAAAATTACCAGATATAGAGTCGGATACGGCATCCACGAGTTCGAAAATATAAAAAAAATGCACATGGTGTCAAACATGCCTGTTGCTTATCCAACACATTTTGTACTTCTTTAGGATTTTTTTGTATAATTTTAAAAAGTTTTTGACTTTTGTTTTTTTTTTTAAAAAAAAAAAGAGTTTTGGGCTTAGTAAAAAAGAAAAAGAAATAATTCACTCCTCTTAGACTAAAAGTTTTTAGTAAAAAAGAAAAAGAAATAATTCACTCCTCTTAGACTAAAAGTTTTGAAATGAAATTACTAAAAATTCAAGAGATGTTCATAATGATTTAATTAATTTGCATGATCTCAAATTTTCATTATGTACTTTTTACAAAAAACTGATTATGTATATTTTTTTAAGTCACATTTCGTTAAAATTTACATGCAAAACATGCTTATTTAATATTTTATCTTGATACTTTTCATATTATATATTCTAATTTTATGAAAAAATGAGAATTATACATAATAAAAGTATATTATATATAGCCGTATCAATATCGTGTTGTATCCTATTTTTTTAAATGTTCTGGCATTGTGTTCGTGTTGTATCGTAATCATATAGCCATCTCCATATCTATGCATCACAACAGGATTTTGGAATAAATGTATTTTTGGCCCTAAATATAGTCAGTAATGCGATTTTGGTCCTCAAATAATTTAATGTTGCAATTTTAGTTCTCAACTTTTAACTTTTTGGCATTTTTTGTCATTCGTTTAACTTTTTCGTCAAACTTAACACAAATTTCATTTAAAATGAAAAAAATTGCTATTTTCCTGCCATTTTGTAGTGTTTTTCATGTTGTAATCCAATACACCCATTTTTTCTATTTTTCTTCAAACTTCAAAAGAAAATAAACCAAAAAAATAAATTAAAGCAACAATTTTTTGTTAAAATTATCTAGTTGCAAAGGCGTCTCCAATTATTTGATTTATTCCCTGGGAATGTCATGCAAAACAAGCCAGGACCAGATCACTTGATGTGGAAGCAAGAGTGGTATCGGGCAACAATGAAGTCTTCCTTCCCCCAAGAACGAAATTAGCAAACCAAAACTAATCCAGCAATGGAAAACATAGCCCGACATCCTAGGTTATGAGGACAGTAGAGACTTTGATTTTAAAAACATGGCGAAAACCTCTAAATAAATTATTAAATGAAGATGAAAACATTTGAAATATTTTAAATCAATTAAAAAAAAACAAAATCTAAAAATTAGCAAAAAATCCATGCTATCCAAAATTGGTCAACTTACCAAAAAAACAAATCATAAACTCATGCTAAACACACTCTATAAATACCGACCGAGACCAACGCTGCTTCTCTCATATATACCATTACATACACACCAAATCATTTCAAACTCTCACTTCTTCTCAAACTTCGCAGCATATTTTAATTTGTAGGTGAAGATGGCTTCAATCAAAGTGGTGTTCTTGGTTACCATGTTGCTAGTCTTTTTGGGTTAGTTCTTTGTTCTTTTTCCCTGTCGCATCCTATTTTATTATTTACGACCAATAATAAATTTAAATGAGTTGTAACAAAATTATCTTTATAAAAACTTAAAATTCAGTTCGTTATAGTTCTTCATTTTTTTATTTGTTATTGACAAAATATACTTTTCAACTAGTATAATTCATTTATAATTAATTTTACAAGCAATTAACTAATAAATTTTATATTTGCAGGTGTTCCATTATTTTCCGAAGCAGTATTTTTCGGCAAATGCACTAAGGATTCTGACTGTGCGGTGCCGCCAGAGCCTGAAGGTCGTGATTGTAAACAAAGAGTTTGCCTTAATGGCTATTGCTTTTGCAAAAATGGACAAAGCCAGAAGAAAGCAGATTTCGGACAAAAATCTGTCCCTTGATTAGCTTGTAAAGATTGTTCTCATGATATGCACTCATAATTCATGTATACTCTTGTAAAATAAAATTTATCTGCAACAATGAATAACATTGTATTTCCTTATTAGAAATATTCGATTTTCAAGTTGAATGTTATTGATTACTAGCTTTAAATTAATTTGTTTTTTTTTACTATTGTATGAATAATATTATATTGAACGGCAAAAAAATTTACTTATTGTGATACGAAATTCGGATCTTATCATGTCCTATGATCCTATAAAGTCGAAGTATTTATTTGGGAAAAAAATTCATTAATATTGCGTAGCAAAGAATCGACGCGAATAGATCGATTATGCATTATTAACATTTTCCAAGCAACACATTCGATGCTAAATGGATCAAATCACATTATATTATTTAAAATAAAATGTATAATTGAGATACGATCACATTATATTATTTAAAATAAAATGTATAACATCGTATTTCAATTTCAATTGACAAATTATTAGTTCCTCGTTTTGCCACATTTGATTATTTCCTTAAAATTTCATTGCCTAATTAAGTTTATGTTTAATTTCTCACTTACTTATATTAAATCTCCATTAATCGCATCATGTTTATCCATGATCGAGCTATTTAATTTTATTATTATTGTGCAAATATATCTCAATTTATCTTGTAGTTATTTATTAGTTTAATAATTCATAGTTTCCCTGGTCAGTTACTAATTAATTTTAGTCAAATGAAATTATCAATATCATTGACCCATTTTAATTATTGTATTGTAGTAATCATATAATATTATGTTTCTATACATTTATAATAATTCATTCATAGAGTTGTTAGGTATATATTTAACAATTGATAAAACAAAAAATTGTCCCACAATACTTAACGAAAAGGAAGATTAAGAAGTTGTTAGTAATGTATAATTGCTATAAATTGTTTGAATGATTTTGTTTATGAATAATCTCATTTAATTTGTACTTGAGACTTTGTTTTTGAACTTGAATATTTGAGTTAATCCATGAACAATTTTTTTTGTAATTGATATGTTAATTTTTTTTATATATGCATATATATATATAAAATAAAAATAACAGTGCCTATTAAGTTAGACCTGTTTCTACGGGTTTGTACCGGGATGGGGCATAGTGGGGCCCGGGTCCTTCCCAAAGTTGGTGGAACGGATCACAAGTCCGCCCAAACTCATTTCGTTGCCACCCCTACTCCTTAGCTTGAACCAATGAGGAATTATGGTCAAGATCTACTTCAATTCACCTTCAAAATAGACTTGTAAATTTGTAATTTTCGAATTCGACAGGCACGAACAATAAGCCGAAGAGAAGTGACTTATATATTGGTCTAGCTATGGACCGCACGAATAGCCCGGACCTTCCTACAATTTTAAAATTTGAATCATTTATCAATTACTCATTTGTTTATGTATTATAAAATTTGAATCATTTACAATTATTTATTTATTGATTTTATAAAAATATAATTCCGAGCATCTTTGCATGGGGTACTAATTAGTAACAAAAGAAACCCGAATCACATAAACATCACAATTTGTTAATAAGATCTTACCTTACATGACTACAGAACATGCAACTAGTACATTCAGTTGTTGGTCACCATCAAGCTTGTGCTATCATAAATATATATATATATATATATATATTCATGAGACAAAGATAGGAAAAGCTAGCCAGCCTCTTCAAGACAACATCCGAACGGGAAATTTTAATTAGAATTTGGCTTGGTCGCATCTGAATCAATAATATGGCAATTGCAATATACTTATCGTGTGATTGGTATACAATTTAGGAAAAGTGAGCAATCACATAACAAGTATGATACACAAGCTCTGTGATTGGTTTAATTTGACCAAACTTGATTTGGATAAGAATTTTTTCATGCAAACCGTCTCTTATTTTACTCGAACAACAAGAAAGAATACAAAAACCATGAAGATTTTTACTGATAGGAAACCTACTTACTTCCAACCCCACAAATCAAAAGCCCATGATCACAAGTCCCACATGATCAACTTCATCCATCAAACACCATCCTATAATAACATGCTACATTCCTACTTCATCAAGATTTCACCAGACTTCAATTCCCTCCTCAAGATTCAGACACACAATTCCAATTATGGAGAACAGGATGCTGCAAGTTAAGGATGTTATTCTTTATCAGCATCCATGCATTGTCATATTTGTGTTGGCATAATTTTTATATGTGTAGGTGCTCCGTTATTTTGCGAAGCAGGATATTTTGGATTTTGCAAAAAGAACTCTGACTGTATGGTGGCAGTGCCTGAACGTAATGACTGTAGAGAAAGAGTTTGCATTAATGGGCATTGCTTCTGCAAAAATCCTCCTGTCATGAAATCCGAAAATGGAGAAGGCGTGAAGAAGGCTGATTTTGAACACAAATATGTCCCCTTGATTAACTTGTAATTATCGTTCTTATGATATGCACTCATAATCCATGTATGCTCTTGCAAAATAAAATTTACTCGGAATAATGAATAATAGTATATTTTCTTATTGAAAATATTTAATTCTCAATTGTGGATCGATGTTATTGAATTACTAATTTTATTATTACTGTCGTATGAATAATATTAACAAAAAATAGTTACTTGTTACAATCCGAAGAACGGATATTGTGATCATTACATGTGATGTTATCAAGCTGAAGTGTTTGTTTGTAATGAATTCTTTTTTCCATTAATGTTGGCTAGAAAAGATTAATTGACACGAAATAAATGGATTGTGCATTACAACATTTTCCTCATCATCTCTAGTCTTTTATTATTGTTTTGTTATAAAGTTTTCATTCCTTACATGTACGAAGCATAAACATTTTCATTTATTTATTTTATTAATATAAACTATTTTTTCAACTTATTAATTGAGAACAAAATGTCTCAATTAATTAAATTTTTTTTTATTCCTTTCTACTTCATTTTATATTTTGATTTTCGTATTATTATAATGGAAATAATGTGTATATATATACATATTATTTTAATTGATAAATTAAGTGTATTTACTTTTTGCGAGCGTAATAAAAAAATTAAGGAATTTGGTATTGAAATAATTGTATATTCTGACAAAATGCAAGTTCCTTTAATAAAAAAGATCACTTAGATTAACAATGTATGCAAAATTCAACAAAAAAATAAACAAAATAGTATATAAGAGGCAGATACAATATTCATGAGAACTTGGAATATCAAAGTCAAACCAAAAATACATAATAACAACTTTTTATATTGCAACAATTTCAGATGAATTGCTTATGTTTCTGATTTATTATCGCATCACTATCTCTTGGGTCCCAAAGTTTTAAGTACTTTTTGCCACAATATTTGACCCCCATATTTGTAAATCTCATAGGAAAAATGCTTATTCTTTTAAAGTTAAAATCCATATTAACTCTGCGTGATACCCAAAATATTCAAACAGACACTGTAAGAAAAAAAATAAAAAAAGCTACATGATTCCTTGTAAAATTTAAAAGGTGCATACTGCCCCATGATGAATTTGAACATGAGTTTGATGTTGTAATAACAAAAATAACCTTTTTAAATCAATAGTCTATATTTACTCTGGTCCAAATTTATGGCTAAAATTTAATCATGCTTATAAAAAATCAAAATATATTATTTTAATATATAAATAATTATTTATTTTTAATATATAGATATATATATATTTGTATGTATATATCGTTAATCTAGTTTTCTTCTCCACCCATATATATCCACCGTCCGACCACCTCTTGGAGTGAGCTTACCATAGTTGGTGAACCCGTCCAACTACGAGCATTTTGATACCCCACCACACTGCAAATATCCAATTCGTTGGCGAGTTATCTCAATTTTTTTGGTTCATAAAATCCTAATCCGCACCCCCCATTTTCTGTCGCTTTTTTCTCCGTCGTCACCTCTCCTCTCGACTCAAGCTTACCACCGTTGGAAAGCTTGTTGGACTACGAGCATTTTGGTACCTCATCTACCAAAATCTCCAATGACGAATTAATTTGGAATTTAGCTGCGAAATAACCCCAAGCTTCCAAAGACTTATTGTTATGTAGAAAGAGATGCGGTATGGTTTCTTCTGCTTCACAACAATAGCATTTGGAGGCCATTGTAATCCCCTTCTGCTTAAGCCTCTCATTGACAGGTACCCAATTATGAATCAATCTCCAAATAAATTTTTTTTTTGGATGAAATGTAAGTTTTCATTCATCCAAAAATATTTATAATGTACTCCGGGCATACCCGAAGAGATACAAGAAAGCCCACACTAAAGATTAAGGTACAATCAAATCGTGTGGGAAAGTGTCAAAATGAGCCTATGCAATGTGATCTTGATTGAAACAATGAGTCCCCTGGGACAGGGTGTTGAGCCCTAAAAAATGACTTCATTACGATGCCTCCAAAGTGTGTAGACCGTGCATGCTAAAGCAAGGTGTCGCGCTTTGTTCTGCACAGAGGAACCAGTTTTCTCCTTAAGCCACTTTACCGCACTATGAAGGGTGGACATACTCCGGCTGATGCCAAGCCATTGTCGGATCTGTGACCAAACGAAGTCGCTGAAGGAACACTCAAAGAAAATGTGTTTGGCCAATTCCTTGGTGTTGATGCACAGGGAGCACAAATCTTCCTCTTAGAGGAACCCAAGTCTGTCCCGTGTAGCTAGTCTTCCCCGTAAACCAAGCCACACGATAAATGAGTACTTCGGCGGGATGAAAGCCTTCCAGATAGCTGCTTTTCAAGGCTGTCTTGTGAGTTTCGGCCTGAAGTACTCATAGGTTTTCGATGTTAGGAGACCCTTTATGGTAGACCAACTCGCCATTTGGTCATTTAGGGACAAAAAATACTTATCCAGTCTCATCTTTAGTGCGTGAGATACAATTCTAGAGGAAAAAAGGTAATGTGCACCTTTTTAAATTACAGGGGGTTATATGGTCTATTTTTCTTTTTTTTTTTATCACATGAGTCTATTTGAACATTTACGGTATCATAGGGATAATATGAATTTTACCTTTTTTTAAATAAGATTAAATGCGATAGACCCTTTTGTGAAAAATATTAATAAGCAAAAATTAATTTTGAAAGAAAAAGGGGAGAAATATGATCCGGTCGCCTGAGAAGCATTCAGTATATTTGGTTTTGATTTACAAAGATGGGCCAAAATATAAAGTATGTTTGGCTTGTTTGGTTTTGTAAGTTTTGGCTATATTTTTTATTATTTTAAAACAGTTTTAATTATTTTTTGTCCAAAAAATATAATTAATTAAAAAATAATATTTATTTTAATCACTCACAACTAAATAATATCTATACTTTTTGTTTTTGGTGGAGCTTTCGTATATTTTACTAGTTTTGAAGGAGTAAAATGCAAGTAATCCAATTTACATGTGTTCTCCAATTCCTTCTTTAAAGGTCATTGGTTTTCCTGGTCACAATCTGGTTAGTGACTTTTTGTAAGTCTCTCTTCCTTATTCCCCCGAAACTACTTCATGTTCCTCGTCAATCACATCTACACAAGTTATGTACCGCTTTGAATGATGTTTTACATGAAATGACGGTAAAGAGAGTAAAACGATGTTTTCCGAAAAACTACTAGAAACTTCTAAAGAAAATATAGTAGTGAAAACTAATTATATTAAATCACAATGATAAGCTGAAAAATTGCAAAATCAATGTACCAAAATAAAGATATATATAAATAGGTAGGGGTCCACCTAACCCCTTGATAGACACAAGTGGCTTTACCAAAAATAAATAAAAGAAAGTATAAATCTCCTTATCATTCCATTCTTGTTTTGATAATTATTTAATATATATGAATACTTGGCAGGTGGTGTGCGCTTTTGCGAGGCATCGCAGGATTATGTTCCCTATACTCAGAGTTCTAAGTGTCCTCCTGTGCCTCCCTGCAAGAAAACAGCTTGTCACTTGGGTAGATGTATATGTTCAAACAGTACCTTAATCTCAGCCGCCACCACACAGAACCAAGAATAAAGTAAATGTAGTCTTGAAAAATAGATTATGGGGATATTGTCATGGTAATAGTAAATAATGCATTAGAAAAAAAAAATATTTTATCGTCCAAATATATATAATTCCATTAGTTAAGAAATATAAATATTTGACCTCATAATCATGAGATATTGGTCATCAAACATCAATAGGTAATGATAATTATTCAAAAAATGAGGGGTTGTAGTGTATTTATATTAAATTCTAGTGGAGCTTATTGAAATTTATCTTTTAATTAATATTTATAGGTGGAGTAAACTGCAATTAACCCCATTCTTTTTTCAAAATTCACTGGGTTCAGTTCCATTAATTGAATTCATGAAATCCAGGATTGACTGACTCACTGAATCAACCTTTTGTATCTTTCATATGTTGAGAATCTGAGTACACTCTTTATATACAGAGACTACACCAGCCAAACAGGTGGAACATATCCTCAGACTCCATAGGTAGAGATGGCTTCAAACAAGCTGGTTTTCTTGGTCACAGTCTGCCTACTGACTTTAAGTAACGTTTCTCTCTTCCTTATTCCTCCCGAAACTACTACATAAAGTTTCTCTCCTCAATAAAGACATTAATTTCGTGATTATTCAATTCTTGTCTTGATAACTATTAACATAATATGTATGTTTGGGAGGTGGTGAGTTCTTTTGCGAAGCGTTGCCGCCATATATGTCCTGTAGCAAGAGTTCTGATTGTCCTCCTGGATCTTCAGTGCCTCCTGGCTGCAAAAAAATTGCTTGTCATTTGGGGAGAGGTATATGCTTAGACAATACCCTAATCTCAGCTTCAAACAAGGCTACAAGCACAAGTTGGTCCCTTGATTCTGGGGATGAATAATGCTTGATCATGGAGGGGCTTTAACAAATTTGAATTCAAATGTACCGCTGCATCAATTAAATATCTATAAATAAATGACCTCATAATCATACCATCTCGTTCTCCACATTCCCCACTTATTAGTATCAACAATTCTCCAACTTTGCATACACGAATACTACTAGTGTATGTTTAAATATTAATTAAGTAATTGTCTGGATGAACTTTGAATAATGGAAATATTTCATGACAATTAAATTTCCTTAATTGAAGTAGCGACAATTTGATCCAACTTTTTGAATTATCAAAATTTTAAAAAGAAAATCTAGCCAACACATTGAAGAGAGACTTTAATTGTTTGCATCAAAATTTGCCACCAATGCATAGTTCGCTTTTCCATTTGAAACCTCTCTCTTGTCCTCTCCACTTCAAAATTCCAATGGATGCTCCAGTTTTACCTAAATATCTGCTAAAAGGATGACCTCGGTGGATGCTCATCAATCACTCCAAGGATCATTCTCAGTTCTCACTTCTGAAGGTTCAATGACTTGGGTCTCGGAACCATCAGCAGAGTTTGCATCGATCTCGGAGGCGTTTTCTGTGGCTGCTTCTGCTTCATCATCCTCCAATCGACCCCATCTTCCTCCGAGGGCCATAGCCATCATCTCGTATATCTTGTTGCCGAGCTCAGCAGGACTATCAGGCTGTCAATTAGAGGAAAAGACAGTTTAAGAGCTGGTACAGAAATTAGATGCATGAGAAGTGTCGCGAAGGCTTCTTGAGTACTTACAGTGAATCCACTTGAAATCAAGGCTGTATCATACAGAAGTTCCACAGCCATTTTGGCATCGGTGCTGTCAGGTGCACTCTTGCATGCAGCCTTCAAAAGTAAGAGCCAAGAAATTGAATCAGGTGAATAAACGGCGTTTAGTTCAGGGCAGCCAACACCACAACGCCCAACTCTTATAGTTATCTCATATTACAATTTCTTTGACTTAAGAATTGAATAAGCTCTGTAGGTAAGTCATTTACTTTTTAGACCTTGACATGGGGTTTGAAACAGAAATCACGAGAGGTCTTAATGATTAAAGGATTGGGTGGGATATCGTACGTTGAGATCCTTGACGATGGGATGATCTGGATTGATCTCCAATATTCTCCTACCCCTCATGAATTCCAGGCTTGCAGTGTCTCCAAGTGTCTGTGCTCGCATCAATCTGTGTTAAGGAAATCAAATGGATGAATGGTGTTTAAATAGCAGAAACACGATATAACCTGATAACTTCTGCATTTTTCACATCAATAGACTATATAGCTTCAGATGACATACCTTTCCATGTTTGCTGACCATCCAAATTTGCCAGAAACAAGCACACAGGGAGATGAGCTCAAACGTTTTGAGATTTGCACTTTAGCCACCTTGTCACCAAGTTGTTGCTTAATCCAGTCACAGAGGAGATTATATTCTTGCTTAGTTTCCCTTTCTTTTACCTCATCCTCATCATCTGTCATTCAGATATAAGGTTACGCTCAAAGCATCAAAGAAAAAACAATCGACAACCAGAACCTATTCTTTTCCAACCTTATGAGAGAAATTGACAAAGACGACCATGTCCAAAATTAGGTATCAGTTGCGGGGGGGGGGGGGGAGGTGTTACATAACAACTGATTTATATTGCTCTGCCGAGTCATAATCAAAGAGCATAAAAACTTTACTAACCAAGCTCCAGATCCTCCTTGCTAATGTCAACAAATTTCTTTTCTTTGTATGTCTGTAAATTCTGGATGGCGACTTCATCAATGGGTTCAATTAGGTAAAGCACCTGCAAGTCAAGTAATTATTAAGATACCTAAAGATGCAAAGCCACAGAACTAGCTAAAACAGAAACATGAATTCTAATAAAAACAAGAAATGTAGACCCCACGTTCCTCATTGAGGCCACAATCTACAGATTCTCAACCGTGTGAAAAAATCATACTGGTGAAATCAAATGGATCAACCAATCATCAATATCAAAAACTCCTTCCCATTATCAAGAACTACACCGTTACAAGATAAGAGTTTCATTGGTCCTAGTTGAAATACATACCTCAATACCTTTCTGGACCAATTTTTCCAAGAAAGGAGCAGACTTGGCACTTTTTAAGCTGTCTGTTGCCAAGTAATAGATAGCTTTCTGGTTCTCACCCATGTTCTCAACATAATCATCTAAACTTATCGGCTCTTCCTCACTCTTGGAAGAGAAAAATCTCAACAAAGGTGTTATCCGCTTGTGATTTCCAGTGTCTTCAATGCATCCCAACTTCAAAAATTTGCCAAAATTCTCCCAGAATTTCTTGTAATCCTAAAATAACATAACCACGTTAGGTAAATTTCTTAGATTACATAACCACATTAGGTAAATTTCTTTTCTACATGATGAGGACAAAGAAAACAGTGATTTATTCAGCCACCAACCTCTTTGTTCTCACTTTCAGAAAGATCTTGAATCATGTCAAATGTCTTCCTAACCAGTCTCTTCCTCATTATTCTTACCTGGATTAAGAAAATACAAAAAATATTAATGATGAGAGATAAGCAATTTGCAAAAATTATTAGGATTATTTGATAGAAGAAAGGATTCCCTTACAATTCGGCTCTCTTGAAGGATCTCTCTGGAAACATTAAGAGGAAGGTCATCTGAATCCACCACACCCTTCACAAAGCTCAAGTATCTCGGAAACTACAAGCCATCAAATTAGTTTCATGTTACAATGAACATATCTTATTTTGTTCACTAGAAGGAGAAATTTGGAGGTCGGGGAACATAAAATCAAATCATTAACTTGCTAATGGTTGGACAAAATACAGCAAGAGTTACTCTAAGCTTTAGAAATTATATCCAGGTCAAATAGTAGCCCAAACCAAGGACTAGTTTCATACCATACTCCCTTAAATATAAACAGGTATGAATAACATAAGAAACCGAGGATCCAGAAGAATTTGATCAAGTATTAGATCAACTACTTACACCAACCATTCTTACAGTACGATATACCAGCACTGTCATGAAGGCAGTTGAAATGAGCCATACTGGCAATATACATTCACACAGGCCACTAATTCAAACCTTATGAAAACAGATGAGACATCCATCATTATGGTAGCTACAACAAACCCAACTCCTATTGGCCATTTTATACACCAACTACAGTAATTCAAGCAGCTATAGCCAACAAATGACCAATATATCCTTTTACATAAATAACTGACTGGCTTGATTCATGAACATGGCAGTAGAGACTGGAGTACATAATATGCTGATAGCACAGTTAGACGACAATATCATGTTATAAAGATGCTTCCAATCAGCTGGTTACAGGAATGCACATAATGAAAAAGCAGAAGGCATGAAACCATCTTCAGAAAATGAGAGAGGAAGCACCGATTCGTCAAAAGGTAGCAAGAAGAACCCCAACAAGTTTCAAGGCCATGCAGAAAGTTCTTACCAGTTCACCATCAAAATCATCTGAAATGAATACACGTTTGACATATAAACGGATATTTTTTGTCTTGGGATTGATGACATCTTCATTGTTAAGAGGAGCCATTCCAGGAATATAGAGCACACTTCTAAACTCCACCTCACCCTGCAGAAGTTGTGAATCAACACTAAAGGAGAAAGTAGAAAAGCTAGCAGCCGATCTGATATAAACATAACTACCTCTGTAGTGAAATGGGTATAGGTGAGTGGATCCAAAAATTCATTGAAGGTCTTTTTGTAAAATTCCTGATATTGTTCCTTTTCAACTTCCTTTGGATTGCGCATCTGCAATGTTAAATGAAAAGAGAGGCATAAAGCACATATAGAGACAAAAAGTGTGAATCATAAAACCATCAGACAGAGAATAGCTCGGACTCACCCATATGGGTTTTGTTTCATTTGCTAATTCCCAATCCCAATATTTTTCAGTTTTGGTCTTCTTGGTCTTCTTCCTCTCTCCCTGGAAGTAGGACATCAAATGAAGAATATATGACAAATCTTGGAAAAGCAAAGTATAAAAGGAAGTGTTTCTAAAAGGCCACTACCTCTGGTACTTCTTCTCCCTCTTTTGGTTCTTCCTCCTCTTCTACCTGCCAAAATTTGATATTAACGATTAATACGATAATGTAACTTTTAAAAATCCTCCGCATTAGTATAACGAAGAGAATAAAACTTGGCTGCAATCAATCTGCAATCAGTCAGACAAGTCCACAACATGCAATCGTTAAAAAACACGAAACTATTTCAATATGTGTTGAAAATTTAAGAAAAAGCTGACAGTAAATTGTTTGTATTTATATCAACTTATAGTAGCATCCAAGGACCACTAACATACAAGGGCTGACCTAGGATTCCAAAATTATCAACAATATGCAATATGCATACTACTGGTATACAAATATTTTCTGATGGTCATATGCTCCACACAAATAATTATCTGAAGGTTTGTTTCTTCAAAGTTACCAGCAGACAAGCAATATATAAGACAGGTAGGAAGCATAGGTGACCATTCAACTTGCCACCATCAAGAAACAACCAAATGCCAGTACAGTAATCATGACAGAAAAGTCAAACCTCAATGGTCCTCGACTTCTCTTGCCATGTATAGATGGGGAATGAAACAAATTGTGAATAATTCTTCACCAAACTCTGGATCTTTGTAGGCTCTGAGTACTCATATTTATCATCTTCCTGCAACACAAACATTGCTACGTTAATTTTATTTCAAAAACAGAACAATTGACAAATTCAAAGGAACAAATTGCAAAAGAAAAACTGAATTTGCACAAAAGAAGTCTGAATTTGAAGCTTCCCAGGGACTAATTCTATAGAGTTGGACAGGCTTTTCACCCACCTGAATAGGTTTTAAAATATCAAGAGAAAGGAAAAGTAACTTCAGTGTGCAAAATAATAAGAAAATACCCTGAGATAAAGAGTGATCTGTGTCCCTCGACCCAGGAACTTATTGGGGTCAGTTTCCTCCCGAATTACATAGGAGCTGCTATCAGCTGCAGCTTCCCAAACATACTGCTTATCAGACCTGGGGCTCTTTGTTGTCACAACCACCTAAAAATAATTGAAAGATAAGCCCAGACCAAATCAGCATTGACAGACACAGAAAAAGACCATCCAACAAATTATCAATAAACATGCATTAGAGGAATGAGAACCCAAGAGTACCTTTTCAGCAACCAAAAAAGCAGAATAGAATCCAACACCAAATTGACCAATCAAGCTATTGTCAGCCCCAAGGTCCTTGTTGTCCTACAAGAAGTGAATCTCCAATTGTAAATTTCAAGTGAATATACAGCCATCTGGGCCTCAAACTATGAAGTTCCAGACCAGGCACACAACTAGAATATGACAAGATAACATTACCTTCAATGCCTTTAGGAATCTAGAAGTGCCACTCTGTGCAATAGTTCCAAGACAGTCTATAAGCTCCTCTTTTGTCATTCCAATACCAGTATCCCTGCACAGAGAAACCACATTAAGAAATTCCTCCAATTCCAACAACCATGTGGGCAACAATGTAAGAAACATACATTATAGTAATGGTTCCATTATCTGGATCAGGTTTGATACGAATCTCTAGCTCACCAGCATCTCCAAGTAATGCAGGTTCAGTCACGCTTAAAAACCTCAACTTATCAAGAGCATCGCTTGCGTTACTGCAGAAAACAAAATTAATCAACACAGTAGTCCTACTACAAGAACTTAAACTGTCTAATAGACTAGGCTGTCAAATTATGTGAACCAAGAAAGATCAGTATCGGACTGCTGTGCCAAGATATGCCAGCCCATGCTTGTACAGCACACACACAGATACATTCAAGTATACGTATGGGAATCTGCAGACAATGCATTCCGCAAAAAATAAGATACTAAAGCACAGTAAAGACGTCCTAACCTCACAAGCTCTCGAAGAAACACTTCCTTGTGGCTGTACAAACTATGGACAATCAAGTCCATCAATCTGCTCACCTGAAAGCAATGATTTCAAAAGTAAGAGACAAAATCTCGAACCTCATCAAATCAATGGACTCAAAATACATCTGTAAACCAATCCAAGTTGTTCAGTGACAGACTATTAAAAGTATTATCTAATCAAAAAATCAATGTTTTCAATATATATTAAGAGTAACAAAAACCCATTCTCAACCATTAACAACTTCAATGTTTTCCAACCATCATTTCCTCAGTTCCTAAAGCAAAATATGTCAAATGAATCTCCAAATTAATTCTTCAAAAGCAAGAATGAAATACGCACCTCAGCCTGATATTCGTAAGTCTCCCCAGCACCCTCAGGAGCCTCCTTTTCAGCCACTGCAGCAGCCTCACATCTCACTACCACTCCGCTCTGCCTCCTCTCCAACTTCCACTCCAACCCACTTCTTTGAAAACTGCTCTTTAATCCATTTCTAGGTAAAAAAGCGCTTCTCAACAAACCCCTATTGCTCTTACCACTATTCCTCACACAAAAGGACCCCGTGTAAGGAACTGCAGCCACCGATGCAGAGGCCAGACTTCTGCTCAACACAGGCGCCATCTTTTCAATTTCTGAGAAAAACCCAGATCAGATTTCTTCCTCTTGTACCCGAATTTAGTCTGCTATCGACTCCAGCAGCAAAATGGGTTATTCTTATCGTAGTTAGGTAGGAACTGAATTGGATAACTGGCGAGCGAGCTCCTATTTCTTTTCTATTAAAAAAACCTTGTGCTGAGGGGTTTAAGGAGTGAGATTGGAGGGTTCTAGAATTGAAATTTCCAAAGGGAAGATTAGGTCTTAGGGGGTTTAGTTTGGACATTTGTGGTGCAAGAATTGTAAGGCGTAGATGCTGCCATTTCAGCTATTACAATATCCTCAATTTTCTTTCTTTTTTGTATATATATGAAATATAAAAAAATTAGTATGAAATAATTAAAAAAATTATGAAATTAATAATTATAATTATAACTTATAATAAATATATAAAGGTACGTAGAAAAAAATATGGAGTAGTGAGTAGTTAATAAAAAAATATAATTATAAAATTATTAAAAATATTAAAATTACTAATTTGGTCAAATTTTTTTAACGGGAAGAAATGAAATAAAGGATAAATTTAAGTTTTAAAAAATTGGAAGGCTAAAAGATATTTTTTTTTTTAATAATAGTATAGGTATTACTTTTGAAATTTTTGTCAATTTTTATGTGTATTTATTTTTTAATTACTAGTGATCGTGGTGAACTGTTTGTATATATAATAAATAATATTTTATATTTTAATATATTATTCAAAAAAATTTATATAAAT
>NW_011628162.1:0-12643 GCF_000512975.1 Sesamum indicum | reverse complement strand
TCTGTCAATATATGGGTATTAATCTATTTTTAATAGTAATAATTACCAATCTGTTGTCATACTATGATTAGTTTTTCATATCTGATATAGGTAATTATCATATATAAATTATTGATAATTAAAATCTATATTTAATTACATTAGTTACTGATTAATGATTTACAACTTATATAGATAATTTATCATATATATATATGAATTGTTGATAATTGAAATTTATAATATAATTTCAGTCTCTCAAAAACAAAATATTGGTTTAATGTCGATGGTTAATTTGTGAGTGATTGAATGCAGTAGTGAGTTGGCCATGTTACGTGAATCACTTGCTTCGATGCTAATGTCGGTCTTTATTTGCTACAATTCTTATAACTCATTACAATTATAAAATAATCACCACACATTTGTTTTTTCTAATTAAGGAAGCTATATAATAGTCTAATTATATTTCTTAATTTCACTAATATTTTAAACATCCCCAAATTAATTAATTTCAGATGTTCGACGGCGTTTCAATTGGTTGACAATTAGTGGGTGTGATTTTCTTTCTTTTTTTTTTTTAAAGTAATAAATCCTTTGTTTATTTTATTTTTTAAACACATATACACACTCTCTCTCTCTCTCTATATATATGCATGGGGGTAGAGGGAACATGTAGTAGGTTTGTAGGCAGCCCTAAGGCATATATAGTACGGATCCAAATTCTGTACATGAATTAATCTGAGTATTCAATATCCATCTCATCATGATGATCATGTATATTGATGAGGTTTCTTGGTATGAATGAGGAAACCCTAGCTAGAAAACCCCAACATTCACTTTCAATGCAGACAAACAACAATTACACGCACAGAGACAGAAGTTGTGCAATAAAAAATTAGAGATAGAAAGCGAGAAAATTAAGGTTAGTTGAGGAAACAATGTAGAATGCATGAGGACTACGGCAGACAGGCGCGAAACACTTCCCACATATCTTCAACCCCACGTTACTACTACACATTCCCATCATTCTTCTACTTCATTGTTTAGTTATAAATACATCACTTCAATCAACTCACTCTTCACTTTTTCCCCAATTATTACATTTTTGTTGTAAAATTTGTATAATATTGCAATATTATAACAATTTTCAAGAATTAATTACATTTTCCAAATCCAAACTATAACTCCACTTTATAATCTTATTTCACAAAATCGGAATATTTCATCTATATATACTAATATAAAAAGAAAAGTCCCTCCATACTTATAAACGGTGGTTAATGATACCGCCGTATTAATTTTTTGTGAAGTTAAAAATGTCCTTCATGATAAAATTACTAACTTATTCAAATTTTCAAAATTTACATTAATTGATAAATTATTATTTTATTTTTATTTTTTATTTATGTAATGTACTGATTTTACTTTTAATATAATATATTTAATGCGTGAAAAATTATTTATTATATGCACGTATATAAATGACGTACCACAATGACTAGTATCTATAATATGGATTAAAATAGAGTTTTCACTCTTATTATCTTATGGATAACCAAGTAAAAATCAAAGAAATAAAATATATAATTTTAGTCCTATGTACAGCGTGGTAGCACTTTTGGTCTTCTCTGACTTTAAATTTGCATTTGATAATTACAAATTTTAAAAAAATTAACACACTAAGTTCAAATGTTGCGAGAAATCAGCACATGTTTGGCACATAACCCCTTTTATAAATTTGGTACATTAGTTTCTCGGCCAGGTAAGTGATGTAGCATGTTTCCTAACAACATTTGGACTGACAAAATATCGCCCTTTATAGGTACAGGACCATAATTGTATTTTTTTTGCTTTACGTTTCTCATGCCTCATCAGCAAAAATAGCTAAAGAAAATTTAAAATTTTTTGAGTTAACT
This sequence comes from Sesamum indicum, assembly GCF_000512975.1. Lineage (NCBI taxonomy): Eukaryota > Viridiplantae > Streptophyta > Magnoliopsida > Lamiales > Pedaliaceae > Sesamum > Sesamum indicum. The sequence goes on along the minus strand of NW_011628162.1, from coordinate 10,748 downwards.
AGGTCACGTGCAAGACATGTGATAATTTTTAATTAATTTAAGTTTTTTCAATGAGATTTAGAATAAATAATCCTTTTTTTCAAATAAAGTAATTACTGTTATTCTTAACTGCAATTTCTAAATTTAAGAAGTTGCTGTTATAATATATAACTCGTTGTGTGCAATATATAAAAGTAAAATCAATCATATTTATGTAACTTTCAAGAACTTAGAGCAACAACTTTCATGAATCGCTATTCGATGTAAGAATTACAAGAAGGGTTTTCCAAATTCCGCTGCAATTGCAACAATCTCGAGGTCCTAGTACGTACCACTACCCTTGACTGACACATGGATTCACACAAATGTTAATGAAAATCAACCTATCATAGAACTGGATGCCACTGAAATTTGGTCCCCTTTATTTTAGTGAAACGTGAAATTGAAGGTACGTATATATAAATGTTAATAATTAATAATATTTATAGTGTATTGGGACCCTAGTCTTGAGTTTTGACTTGGGAACGTACAAAAATCTTGTATGTATGTATTTGGACCATAATGTCTTCGACTTGTGTGCTCTAAATTCTCTCTTTCTATAAATCCCACATTTGTTTGGATGAACATTTCTCTTTCGGTAATGCTTCAGAAACAGACATATATACTGTAAGAAAAAATGGTGACCATGAGTGCAAGAATTGCAGGGTTAATTCTGTTGCTCTGTGTTTTGGTTGCTGGAAAGCTCTCTACTGCATTCTTAGTTACTCAGCAAGGTATTCTCATTTTTCTTTTCTTTTCTTTTTTAATTTTTAATCTTTATTTATTATTGAATGTGTAGCTAGTAGTAATTAGGGTTTAACTTTACTTAGTGCATGCCTGTTTATGTTTCGGACATTTGTAGGTGGAGGTGATTATTATCCAGCTCGAAAATTCAGCATTAATGTTGCTTCAAGAAAAGAGGTATATATGCTTGCTTATTAATTAATCTAGTACTTCTGTAATATTATTTGCTTGTGTCCCACAAGAAAACTGTCATATTTCTTCTAGTAAGGCATTAATCATGCCATGACTGCGTCCATGAAGGACTAGGGATTCTAGGCCCTCGGTGTCACGGCCTGGGCTCGCAACTCTATTGGACACGAGAATTGTCTCCAAACACATCGAGTACATCTTGAAAAGTTTTGTTCCTTACAAGTCATGTTATAGCAAGCTAGGGTTTACTTTTACAATTTGCGAATGTTTTGGTGTTTTATATATTGTTGTAATAAAGTTGCATATATATGTTTTTCGATTTGTAATAATATATATGTTTTCATTTATAGGTTGCTCCTGAGGGTACACCGGGTACGAGCAAAAATAGTATCAGAGGGCGAACGATGGCATTTGATAGTCACCAATCTACGAAGGCGGAGACAAGAAAAGAAATTGGCATGGAATCAAAAATGCAAAAAACATACAGAATTCTGGTGTCTAGAGAAGATTATCGTGCTAGATTTGTTGCCTTCAATGCAGATTACAAGGGTCCTAGGCATCACCCACCTAAGAACAATTGAGCATTATATAATTATCATATATATATATATATATATATATTAATTCCATATTTTTGTTTTAGTTCATAAGCCCTTTTGATTTTATTAATTGTATATTTTTTAAAGTAAATATATAAATATATCTGCATGTATAAATTTATTTTTAATTTAATTCAACAAACAAGTGAAATTAAAAAATAAAAAGAGCTTGATGAATAAGTAAAACTAAAATTAGAAAAAGTTTCGACAGAGGGGTTGATTTTAGCATTTTAGAAATCTCTTTATTTTTTTTCTCTTTCATAAAGCAATAAATTCTCCAGTACCTTAAAATCCATCATGAATTATAGGTTATAATTTGTCGAATATATGCTCTTGATTGGGGGATACAAGGAAACTACAGTTTTTGTGTCACAGAGTTAGTATATTTTTAATCCCATTAATTACAGAATTTTCATAAATAATATTTTTGGTCCCATAAGTTAGGCCCATTTCATTTTTTATTATTTTCATTATAATATTAGTATTTTTAGTCCCGTAACTTATAAAAATTTAACATTTTTTGTCCTTATCCACTTTTTTGTCTATAATTTAACGGTGTAGCGCACGTGGCTAGTATGTGACCGTTAGTATTTTTTGTTGGAGAGAAAATTGGTTGGTTTTCTAGCTTGGGACCCATTTTGGGAAAAAAATATAACTAAATTTGGGGGGTGGGGGGGAATAAATGTTGAAGGAAATTAGAGCAAAAAACATAGTGTATCTCTTTTGCATAAGAATTAAATTTTATCATTCCCATATTTCTATAAGTTGAAGCCAAGTATAAGCAACCCAAAGAATCATGCCTTCCATGCGTAAATCAAATAGGCCAAATAAAACACTCATATGCTACTATTGGAAAAAATAGTCAATTTATCCTCCGACTAAAAATATTTAATGACAACGTGCTAGGCATGTGACCTACATCGTTAAATTGTAGATGGAAAAGTGCATAAGGACCAAAAGTGCTAATTTTTTTATGTTATGAGACTAAAAGTGCTAATCTCATAACGAATAGGACCAAAAGTGGCATGATCGTAACTTATGAGACTGAAAATACTATTTCCTAAAACAATCTCATAAGTTACCAAAAGTTCTTACTTTTCGTTGTTTCATAGTATCTTGAGAAAATGCCATAATGATCACTAGCTCCTCAACCTTGTTTTTTCGTTAAAATACTAATAAAATTTAATTTATTTTTTATTAACTTATAAGATCATTAATAATTTTTTTTGTAATTATAGGACTAAAAGTATACTCATACTAAGAGTTGGGATGAAAAATGGTATTGGCTAGCTTACTAGTTGTTCAGTATAGATTTGGGGTAAGGAAACTTAAATGGAAGTTGTTGTAGGCAGGCACGTAAGTAAGATTAATCCTGATCTAAATTTGAACACACAACTTTGAATCAATTATATAATACCTGAGAATTTTGGTATAATACATGTGGATGCAACATCATCAAATTAATCTTACTTTGGCAGAGAAATGCTTTGCTGCATCTATCATTGCTGGCGGATAATTAGTATCCTCAGTTTTAGCAGCCTTCTTCACACCATAATAATCTTCTTCACCTTTACCTCCAGAAGCATAAAAGCAAGATCCCATTGATTTCAAAACCCAAAAGTACCGACGCGTCTTCTTCACTTCCTTACGCTTCTCCTCCATCTCTATATATATACAATTCTTGGAAATCTGAACTGGGACTGGTCAAGTTCTTGATGGGCTTTGCTATTTATAAGGATAGATTTCTTGGTGAATAAGCACGGGATTGTCCTAATGAAGTTGCCCAGAAACTTGATGAGTCTTTTTTTACTGATGAAACTTGAAATTAATTTATGGTTTGAAGAGCACGAACCTTGACTTTTTGTTCCATGTTAGACCCATTTTTGTCTTGCTCTTGACAATAAAATTTCCTGGAAAATGGTTGTTGATGTAACAAGTGCCACCTTGCGCTTGTTTCATGCTTTTTTTACAGACTCTTGACAATTTTCTTGGATTATACATTATGCATTGATACAGAGATTTTAGTCTGCAGCTCTTGGGTCTAGGCTGGGTTTCTACAAATCAAATCCAGATTGATAAAATGAATGGCCCATGATCCTAAATAATTCTGGCCAAGCCCATTCCTCTTGACCACTCTCCTGGACGGCTGTAGGCAGATTCTAAGTCCTGGCCCACTTTCTCTACCCGGAAAACCCATTTGCCCGTGACCCGATTGCTTTATATACGTATGTGTTTCTTTCTATTGTAACCTTAACCCTAGTCTTTCCCGACTCCTCGCCTCTTCAACTCTTCTATGATTCACTCTTCTTAGTTTCTTCCTCCGCCTTTCTCTTCTCTCTTTGAAATTAATGTTTTCCCCTGTGATTTTTGCTCTTCTCTCTTGCTCTCGATTAAAAGTTTCCTGGAAATTAATTTTCTTAGTGAAAAACTTATGAGTGGTTCTTGAGGAGTCATTTGTGGACGAGGCCTTTTGTGGCATGGGCCAAGCAACCGTGAGTAGTTGCCGGTGTTTGAGATGGATGAACTCCATTGGAATGGAATGAGTTTATTTTATTATTAAATATTTTTTAAAAAATAAATAAAAATCGAGTTGAATTCGGACCTAACATGAAAAATTGGATCTGGCAGAAGTTGCTTGGGTCTAAGACTTATCGGGTTGGGTTGGGTCGGGTCAGATTCGGGCCTACACATTCATTATTTTATTTTTAGGATTTGGATCTGGATAGGATAAAACTATACTGGTGGATTCGTCCAACATAGATAAACTCCAAGCCTTGATGGTCCTAATTCAACCCGCCAAAATTGTAATAATATGACACGGCTCGAAAGTCTAGATACATGTGCCCTTCTGCTTTTGCAATGTTTAACAAAGCCAAAACTTCTTATCGTCGCATACATAAGATTATTGCTTTCTTGAAATTTGACGTCCATGTCAAGCTGCAAACACCAACTCCATGTCTTGATCTTTCTTTATCCAGCTTAAGGTCATATGCTACCCCTTCTTCATTTAACTTACCAATTTTCAATCCGCTGATTACCCATAACCATTTTAGTCACTCCCAGAAACTTTTGCACTATTTTTGTTTTCATTTTCAATTTATTTTTAAGATAAGTCAAAACATACCCAATGTTTGCAATCATTTAAAAACACCTTATTTTTAATTGTTTTAGCATAAAAACGTACATATATATTTATATACACATACATTCATAAATATATAAAAAAATACATGATTTGACGATGAAAAGTAATTTTTGTCTCCCAAAACACAACATTAAACATATAATACTTATTTTAAATTATTTTCAAAAACAAATCCAAACATACATACTATATCTAACACACTTATTTATCTTTTTTTTTTTTTTTCTCTATATCTCCACTAAAAACTGCGAATCCAAGCATTATGTTTGATTTGAACCCGATTCTTGCAGCCAATCCCTCTATCCAAACACTGGTTTTCCCGTTTCCATCCCACCATTCAATCCCTCCTGGAGTGGAGAAGCTGAAGGATCTTGGCAACCATGGCAACATACCTATGATAAATGCTCTGAGCAAGCTCCAAGGAGAGATAATCCATTAGTTCAAGTCTCACAGCAACCCTCCTGCCGCAATCCTGTCTGATTTCTTTCTTAGGTGGACTCATCACTTGGCTGATCAGCTTGGGATTCCCTGGATTGCTTTTTACTGTTCTGGGCCTTTTTATACTGCTATTTCTAACAGTCTATGGGATGGTGATGCTGAGAGCGTAAAACCTGAGAGTGAACTGGAGTTTCAAGATTTACTTGGGGCTTCGAGTTCAACTTGGGAGCAGGCTCCTTCCCTTTTTTGCCTCTACAGGGAGGTAGGAGGAGGGGATCCAAGTTTTGAGGTGGTGAAAGCTGGCATGGCTGCAAATAGGTTGAGTTGGGCTTCTGTTTTCAACACTTTTGAGGCTTTAGAGGGTCAGTTCTTGGAGCATTTGAGTAAGAAATGGGCCATCCACGTGTGTTCAGCGTTGGGCCGCTCCATTTGTTGAGGGAGCCTAATGAATCAGGTTCTGGTGAGGAGAGGTTTCGTGTAAGTAGTGAGGTCTTTTCATGGCTTGATTGGTTCGATGATGACTATGTTTTGCACGTTTGTTTTGGGAATCAAAAGAGGCACTGACTCTTAGACTTGAAGAGAGTGGAGTTCGGTTCATTTGGGCCGCAAGATCTTTCACGATCCAACAAGTGGCTGACGGGTATGGGTTAGCCCCTGGTGGCTCTGAGGATTGGGTTGTGGGTCAAGGCCTCCTAATTAAGGGATGGGCCCCACAAATGTCGATACTGAGTCATCGAGTTGTCGGTGGGCTCTTGGGTCATTGTGAATGGAACTCGGTATAGGAAGCTATCGCAGCAGGAGTGATGATATTGGGGTGGACCAATATGTTGACGCAAAGCTATTGGTGTACTACAAGGGCATTGCGGCCCAAGTGTGTGAGGGTGGAGAAACCGTGCCCTATGCGAATGAGTTGGCTCAGTAGATCAGTGAATCAATGCGCGTGGGGACATGGTGAAGAGGATTAGAGCAAAGGAATTGAGAAACAAGGCTTTGGAGGCAGTTAGGATTGGTGGGAGTTCCAGCAATGATTTAGATAATCTTGTCCAAGAATTAGCCCAACTTAATACATTGAAAAGCTTTTGTTGACCATAGTTTAGTTCAACAAACGGCTTCATACAATAATTGTGCTTTGCTTTACAATAATTTTCATTGGCATTCAGTTCTCCTCAAACAATATTTGATTCTGCCTTGTTTATTGCAAGAACTATTTTGTCCTAAGAAAATTAGTTAGTATAATACTATTTTGATCCATAATTTAAGAACAAAAGTCTCTAGTCAAAGAAAGATATATAGATGATGCATCTTTGTCTTTGCAAGCAAAGGGTTTGCCTCATTGATCTTCATCCCATATGAGTGGGACTTAAGTTTAAGATATATCAGATAGGATCCGGTTGCAATTCACTGAGACAAAACACTTCAACTAATTAAAGTGCTGATTGTAAAAATATATGTTCTTGTAATACTTTCATTATTTATATATATTCTTGGATAAGAATACTTCACTATTAATCTTTAATGTTGTTAACAATGCCGTGTAGTAGGTGTTCAAACTAGATTTAAATTATTGCTTTTCTTTTCAGACAACCTACTGCTTGTGTCACATAGGTTAAATATTTCCAGAACAAGAATCTTCCTGCTGTCTGAGGAATAGATAATTCTTGAAATTCAAGTGTCATTATCCACAACTATTTTACAAGTCCAACATGCTTATTACACTCTTGCTTAAAAACTAAGTACAGACAAAGGAATATGAGTTATGAAATCCACATTACTCCCACCAAACCATTTGACAGATTCTCTTTTTAGAAACCCCATGTTATAAAATCTCTTGACTTCTTCACTTATGTCCTAAATTCCTAATTAAGGTAGCTAACATTTTCCAACTTCTCCAGCATGTCCAAACAGTACACCAAGAAACAGGCCCTGGACAAGAGCAAAAACATTTCCAGGGAAAATGAGAAGCAACATACTTATAACTTCTTCTCCAAAAACCGCAAGAAAATTTACCCTATTGGCCTGCAGAGAACTTGCTCGCCTCTTTCGCTCTCTTCATTATCATTATCTTTGTCTCAGAACTCGACTGATTCTTCGTTAACTGATCCTTCCACCCCGCTCGATCAGAAAATATCGTTCACCGTACAGTTGATAGCACCGATGCAGAGAAGAGACCCCAAAGCTGTTGAGCACAGTAGTTCAAATGATTCTTGTCAGGAGGGTACGAGGAGATGCAACTGGATTACGAAAAACAGTGGTAAGTTAGCTATAGTCCGAGTCGAAAATCATGGGATTAATTCTTGATTCATGTTCTTATCGATCAAAATATCAAAGAATAGTATCAGAAATGGAATCCAGAATTGTTGTATTATGATACTTAAAAATGTTATTTTCACGAACATTTGTTGCTCCATGATCATCAATTTATAGAATGCTTTATGCTAACTACTTCCTGTCAAGATTAGTATTCTTGTCTGTCAATGTCACAGGGTAGGACTTATTTTTGGCCTTGATAAAATTTAATTTTGCACGAATATATAATGATGTTTTGGAGTTTGAATGATCAATATATAATATACATTAGTTCCAGTAGGTTATAAAATCTATTCCATGCATGCTCCAACAGAAATATGTAATAAGGGTGTATGACATAGTTTACACTGTAGTATTTGATACATTCAGGCATTATATTTGCGGAATTAAATACTTTTATTGAATCATAATCCAAAAATCAATTCATAAATGTTCTCATCCATTTAAATTAGTTTTGAAGAAACTAATTGGGACGGGTTAACAGATAAAGTATACGTACAATTCCATGACGAATGCTGGGGAGCACCAGTTTACGATGACAAGTAAGTTACCGTATCCATAAGAACTGAATACAAATACATCTCCTCATTGATCCCAAAAGTGTGAAAATGTTCTGCAAATGTATACTGTGCATTAACAGTCAGTTGTTTGAGCTGCTTGCAATGTGTGGACTGCTTATGGATTTCAACTGGACTGAAATCCTGAAAAGAAGACAACTTCTCAGGTTAGATTTCATGCACATACTTCAAGAAACGAAAATGATCGATTTTACTGTAACTTTACACACAAATTTAAACTACGTAAGATCATACAGACAAGCTTTTGCTGGTTTTGATCCCAAGAATGTGGCCAAAATGGGCGAAAAAGAGATCTCTGAGATAGCCTCGAACAAAGAACTAACATTGGCGGAAACCAGAGCTAGGTGCATCGTCGACAATGCAAAATGCATAACAAAGGCAAGTGGATGTATTTCTGTTGTAATTTTATGTTCTATATATTGATGAAGTTTGCTTTAGCATGGCAGGTTGCGAGAGAATATGGATCATTCGGTAGCTATATGTGGGAATATGTGAGTTTCAAGCCGATGATCAACAAGTTTAGGCATCCAAGAAATGTCCCACTGAGGAGTCCAAAGGCGGAAGCGATCAGCAAGGATCTGGTGAGGCGAGGGTTCCGGTTCGTGGGGCCTGTTATCGTGTATTCATTCATGCAAGCAGCAGGGATGACCATAGATCATCTTGTTGGTTGTTTTAGGTATGAGGAGTGTGTGAATCTAGCAGAAAGGCCATGGAGACATGTTTGATATAAGCTGCATCAACCTAGCTAGCAAAAATTACTTATATTATGTTAAACAGGTATTCTTAATTTACATAGGATAGATCCTATAAATTGAAAGGATTGTCATTTTCTTGATGATGGTTTTATTTATAATATCAAAGTATTGATGGAATTGATATTGTGATGTGATTAAGATGATGAAAAGGCGAGATCTTGTCCACAACATGGAATTCGTACCAATAGGAACACAAGCTCCAAACCAAAAAGAAAAAAGAAAAAACACCTGCGAGGCATATTAAGTTTTTAACTGTATGCTTTTGCTTCATAAAAAATAATATCTTTTATTTATAAAGTACATATTAAGTTTTAGTTAATTCATTTCATATATAAATTTATTTTATTATTGTAGTATAACAATTTTATTGAAATAAAACAGAATCACATGCTAGTTCTCTGAAAAGTTCCACCAGATGAAAACTGTAGTTAGTGCAATCAACTACAAGGAAGAGAAAATGAGCACTGACCATATATATTCATGGAGAAGCAGATTGTGAAAAAAAACACACAACTGCGTGCAGCTCACGGTGGAATGCAAAGACAGAAAAACAGAAACCAGAGAGCCAATGACTTGCCACGGATAATACACTTCATCCAGCAACGTCCATCAAACAGAGAACAAACATTTTTAACATCTCAAACAAGAAAATACAACCAATTCTACTCAGCCTTTTCATTCAGCTGCATCCAAAGAATATGTACAAATCGCAGCCTCTTACTCCTAGTATGACTTCAGGGAGAACTCACAAACCAAATCTACCCTATGTCCCTCAGCTCAACGAGCTCAGTCTTATTCTTTTCATCTATCACAGCAACATATGGTAGTCATACCTCAACTCTCAAAACTGGCAAGAAGTCCCAAGCCTCTGTCTCTGCCTCTGGCCGAGTGTGATACACTTTCGCTCGGCAAAGGCCGGATGAAGAAGCTCTTGGAATTTCTCCAAAAACAGTCCCCATTCTTCCTCGTTCATGTCTGCTAGCTTCACAAAGCTGACACTTGCCGGGAGCTGCTCGTTTGCACTGATGTGGCCAGATGATGAACTAGCAAGATAGCCATTGTCTGGTTTGGCTCCTGCAAACTTTGGGAACTTCTGGTTCTTCCCACCTAGACTCGTATTTTTCAGTGACATAGAAAGCTTAGAAATACTTGGACCCTTAGCTAGAGTTGGAAGACTAACTAAACCCTTCTCTTCTCCTTCACCTTCCTCTTCTTCCTCCTCAATGCATTCTTCTAGTTTAGAAAGTGGATTACGGCCATTAACACTTCCAAATCCAAAATGGAACGGTGTTGCCACCAAGCCTTCAGATGGGTTAGGCTCACGCCCACCATCTTCACAATCAATGTCGAATTGAAACTCATCAAAGTCTGCTTCACCCTTGGGAGAGAACATTTCCTCAGCTACAAGTCTTCTTGCCTCGATGCATATAAGCTCAAGCTCACTGGGCTCCTCGTCACCACTGCGAAACTCCCTACTCATCATCTGTCCAATCTCAGCAAGACACAGCCCATATGCAGCAGCTTCCTTAAGGAAAATTGTGCAGACGAACAAGACGCGCAAGCAAGCTTCTCGAATCATTGGGAGCTCACTTCGAAGCATCTCTGAATCACGAGTCGGGTCAAGATTTGCTATGTATGCAAGTTCGTCGTCCGAGAAAGGGATGGAAGCCTGAGGCCAATGAATCCACTCAAAATACGGATCTTCCAGACTCTCAGGCAAGCAAAGGCCATGATCAATGGGGATCAGTTCCACTTGATCAAATCTCCCTGCATCATCAAGTTTCCTAACTAAAAGATTACCCGCATGCCTATCTGTGTTAAGAATCCTAATATCTAAAATCCCAATGCGATGCACAGCAGACACAGGGAAACTTGAGGTTCCATGGTCACTTGCATCAAAATCATGTGGAATATACTGTTGGAAGGATGCAATCTTGCTGACAAGTTTCTTCTTCTGAGGCTTGTTTCCATTCAC
>NW_011628161.1:62874-63778 GCF_000512975.1 Sesamum indicum | reverse complement strand
TATAATACAATTACCATCACAAGAGAATATGAAAAGTTGCATCTTTAAAACACCAGGAGTTTAAGGATACATGTACACGCGGATATCCTAAGTGCATATTACATGGAAACTATATCTTAGTTTAAAGAGGTGCAACAGTTCTAGTGACCCTTCTACAATTGTTTGCTCAAGGCAACCGGTTTATTGTAGGATAAAGCTCTGATCCTATTTTACTCTATGTTCCACACATCAATCTTTTATGTACCAAGCTCATAACCAAAGGAATGCTTTAAGGGCCCAGAACACGCCCGTTTTAGGAACATTGTAAAACAAGCATACCCAACTATAGGTAGGTGTATCAAGTAAAGACTCCTTCCATGTCATTATTTGTCCCTTTGGCGCAGGAAAAACAGAAATTTCTCTACCATAGATATCCTATTTAAATAACAAAGTAAATAAGAAAGAACCTCGTTCAGTAACTAATTTATAATATATTTAGTCTAAGAAATGTAGATGATCATAAGAGCGAAAAATTCTTCGTTATCACAGTAGAAATTACTTTATTTCATATTCTGTGGCGAAACACTGCAACAGAATGATCATGATCATAGTCTGTAGGCCAGTAATTAGTCTCTATAGAAACTAGATACTAATTCAACTCCATCAGTTCAGCAGTAGTTTGATATATAAACAAAACTTCAGTGCTATTGAAGATCCCCAAGATCCGCAAAGAGCTAGAGTAGTTCAATACAAGTCAGCAGACATGATGGAAACAGGAAGCACAGAGTTCATGGTGATCCTGATTGGCATCACGGTACCATTCTGGATGATACACGTATAGACAAAAGGATACCAATTCAAGGCCTAAACCCAATGAACTCCAATTCTCAAATTGAACAGCCTGTTTAATTATTTCAAAGTTTCA
>NW_011628161.1:56119-59737 GCF_000512975.1 Sesamum indicum | reverse complement strand
ATTTTTGTGTGCTTGCATAAATGTGTATTCTCATTTTTGTTTACCTGATATGAAAGAGTATTTATTGAAATGAAGAACAATAACAGGACAGGAGAGAGTGCATTGTCCCTCTTCTTTGTTTTCCTTTCAATATATCTCGTTAGCAAGAGTGGTCTTGGATTGATTTACTTCACTAAAGGGGATATAATGAGGGAAAATGAGTGGTGAATTGATAAAATCTGATAAATGCCTTGGGTGGTTATTATCTTCTAACCAATTGGTGTAGCAGGTTTCTGTTAGGATCACGATGTCAACAAATATATTTTTATATGTTCTAATCAGTTAATTAACACTACATATATGTCATGGAATTCTTTACTTTTGAAATGGTTTTATCTCATTTGGAAGGTGAATTGGGCTGTTCAAATCAAAATTAGAATATGAGAAGTTTCATGTAATTTCAATTGAACCAAGAGTCTAATCCTAAAATGCTAAACAATTACAGACATCCCGACAACAAAATGTCTCACAGAGCTTGATATACCACAAAGAACACAATACACGTCGTTTACTTGAATGAGACAACAAAAAAGCACAACCAAATTAAACAAGATGAGAAACACCCACACCACAATAGTAAAGTAATTGAAAACCACTAAAAAAGCATCCAACACTATTTATCAAAGGAACAAACTTGCCATAGATAAAAAGAAAATCACAACCCCATAATGTAGATGATAAATATCAAGACAAGATAACAATGCAAACATATAAAGGAATGCTTGATGGATGAAATGAAGAGTGAAAGCCAAGAAAATGATCAACTTTTTACCACCATTATCACTTTGCAAAGACTTTCTAGTTTCTGTGTCATTGTTTTCAAAGACCGTCTTTGCCACCTCATACACCTTCCATTCGCGTCCAGCATGCATGAAGACATAAGACAAACAGATAATTTTGAAATTCCACAACCAAACTGCATGTTCACAAGAGGAATTAGTGTACTGTGCATCATTCGCCATTGTTGGATAAATAAATTACAAATAGAACTTACGTCTAAAGTCTTCATGAATCCTCAAGCTCTAGCGCCTTCTTGGACCATTCCTCCGAACCGTCCTTAAACGAGTGTACAAGCTTGGTTACCTATGTGGCCAGAAACATTTTAACACAAAGACGTTGATAAATGCGTTAGATGTGGCAAATGTCTACACACACATATATATATATATGAACAACCAGTGCATTGCTTAAAAAGATGAGTAGTTGTTAAGACGAAGCCTTAACCAACCATCAATCATGAACTTATAAGGGCATCATACAACTAAGAACAACATGAATCATTGCATACACACAAACACAGCCAAAAGTGACACTCTTATAAACAAGACCGTCGTGCTTTGTTATGTTGATCGCCAGCATGGTAAGTCCTCAAAGGTACCTAAAAGATTTTGACAATAATTATGTTCCATTTATTTTCCTCCCAATGTCATTGTGCTACTAGTGCTTAACTTAATACCACCCATCCATGCCCAAATATTATACTCCTTCAACCCTTGAACAACATTAAAAAGATAAACGTAGGACGAGGACCAGCCCACCCATCCACTCAAAAGAATAGCTAGCACTACCAATGAACTAATGAATCGGTTCGCATAAGTTTCAGATCTATTAATTGAATATTTTCGAGAAAAAAAAAATGAAAGTGTTTTGGGGGTAGCTGATCATAAATCAATCTTGAGTAGCATAATCATTCATGATACATATACTCACAAAGCTCCACAACTCAGTAAATTACCAAATGAAACAATATTTGAGCAGAAGCTCATCAGCTTCAATATTACCCAAACTGACTAAATACAGGAATATCTCGAATAACGTCTACATAAGACCATGCTGTACAGGAAATCCTAATTTGAGGATTGTTCAAACAGCAGAAACACCCTCTCACTCACAATATGGTATTAGAAGATGAATGTATTCAACTTGGAAAGGAGTTGGAAGATGAATGTATTCAACTTGGAAGGCCCTTGGAAGATGAATGTATTCAACTTGGAAGATGAATGTATTCAACTTGTAAGAGAACTGTTCGTGGTAATAACCAACAATGATAAACTGTGAAGGCCCTTAAAACCATCAGAAATTGAAGCTGGTTCTTGAATTAGAAGATAAAGAGGGATGAAAATTGGATTTGGACAGGTCAAGGGGACCAAACATCATAAAAGAAAAAGTGGCTTCCATTAAAACTTCATGTAATAGAATTCATCATTCAAAAAGAACTAGCATGGTTCTGAAAATTAATTGTTACAAGTCATAAGAAAAGCGGAAATCTCTGCTCACCAGATGCATACGAGATTATTTGCCTTTTCAATGGTGAAATATAATGAGCCCCTTGGAATGCAGCAGGGCGCAGTGCATTGAGTGGTCTGAAATCAACGGAATATGCCTTCTGAAAGCCATCCAGAATTGCCATCATTGTCGAGTTTGCAGGTCTCCTGTCTGATTTATATCCTCTTAGCAATGACACCTAAGCAACCATGGAACACTCATGATTTAGATAAATGTTCATGTCTTACAAATTGTCACATCTTAAGAGCTGGAATAACAAAGGAAGATTACAGGAAAATTATACAGACATGTACTCTCAGGTTTGGGTATTACGGATTAAACGAAAAAAAGAAAAAAAAAAAGAGGGAAAGGCCTATGAAGCATGATAATAAAGATCTATGAAGCACTTTATTCTCCACAACACACCTAAATGAAAACCACAAACAAGATTATCTGTGAACATTACAGGTTTCATCACGGAAGGAGACAGCTGCAGAATTGTGCTTACCCTAGTATTTCTTTGTTAATGTCTCTGGCATTGTACCTTGTATATCCAAAACCAGTGTAATCCCAAACCTAGAAGAAGACATTCATCAAATTCAGATGTAAACTGTTCCAACAATCCTTAGTAACATTTTTCTAATTTTAAGTAGAAGAAAATTACTGACCATATGATATTATAATAGAGCAAGTTAAACACATTAGGATTGTCAAAGCAAAAATTAAATGAAAGAAGCACTAGAAAGCAAGATAAAGATGACATGTAAGATGGAGGGAGAAAGTATTTGCAAGCAAGGAAGTGAGAGCAAACTTAGGACATCAACAGAGAGTATTCCAGTATTCCTTCTTTATCTATCAATATATGAACAATGAGAAAATATTGGGCCAAGAAGGATTGTTCAAACAGCAGTAACATTTCGCAATACCATAATTTGAGGCCTCCTTCTCGCTCTGTCTCTCCACCCCTGCTTTTCTTGGTTTTCTTTACTCTGCTTTTTGGGTGAGAAATGAACACAAGAAAAAAGAAATGAAGGTGAGAGGGTTTCACCACCTCAGCTGCTTCTCCCGCGGGTGCTGCCGTACCATCACATTCGAACCCTTGAGTCGGCCATACCACCATGAACTTCACCTGCTTTCTTTAAACTTTTTCTTCGAAGAAGTGAACAGAGGAGAAGGGAAATGGTTTGATGGTGGGGTTGGGTGAGGGTATTTTGGCGGTGGGAGGACTGAACTGCGGCGTCTCTCCTTCGCCGGCTTTGGCTTTCTTGGAGGGAGAAACTGAGGGGTATTGTTTGAGGTGTGAGAAGAAGAATT
>NW_011628161.1:47735-56094 GCF_000512975.1 Sesamum indicum | reverse complement strand
ACTTGCCTCATCTGCTTCTCCACATTCAGCAACATGTCAATTTTCGCTTCCAAATCTCCGCCTCCATATTCCTACAAAATTAAACCAAAACATTCGATAAATCACAGCACGAGATATAAAATGGGTAAGCCAACAATAGCGTATAAGCTAATTGGGAATCAGGAACGCGCATTTGCTTACCATTTCGATCGAATAGATACGACCAATTGGGGAATTTTTTTCGTGCAATCGATGAAAAACAAAACCCTAGAGAGAGAGAGAGAAAGAGGAGAGAGTTGTGAATATGTTTTACCATGCGACCATCTTACCGCTAATAAACCTTTTACAAAATTATAAAATTTTTATTATACATTTTGACCCCTAAATTATGTTTATTATAACAAAAGTCCCCGTAAAAAAATAATTTAGTATTGACAAAACAAAAACACCCTTTTAACTTATTTTTATATTTTTTATTTCACTTCTTAAGTATATTTAATTAAAAAATCTCTCTCAAAACTACTTTTAGTAATTTTAAAATTTTCACTCAAATTTTTATTTAAACAACAATGTTCAAAATGTATAGCTTTATATAAACTATATAATACATTAAAAAAAGTTTATAATTTCAATATGAAAATATGTTTGACAAAGAAAATTATTTACAAGATCAATTTAATTTTATAAAAAAGTATATTATATAACTTATAATTTTTATATTAAATTACATGCATAAATATTTAAAATATAGCAGTCTGAATTATATAGCCCCATACTATAAGAACCTTGTCCAAGATACAACAATATTGTATGATAGGCTTAAGAAATATCCATCATCACTCATATAAATAATAAAATATTACATAACTTATATATTTTTATATTAAATTACATGCACAAATATTTAAAATATAGCATATCATCACTCATAAAATAATAAAATATTATAGATTAATTATATCAACAAATTAGCATATTTTATAGTACGTATACATAAATGTTCAAAATAATTTTTTAGATGATGTTGACAATTCCTCTAGAAAAAAACTTCACTATATATAACAATACAAAATAAAAATTATGTAAATATTTTAGAAATTATATAAAATAAATGAATTGAAAATTTATAGAGTTTATTCAAATTTTCATACTAATTACAAAAGTTATAAATTTTGGATAATATTTATTATAAATAAAAAATTATAATAATTGAGATTACGTTTTTTTGTGATGACTATAATAAATATATTTTGGAGGGTGCAAACAATAAGGGTATTTTTGTTATAAAGCTTTTGGTCCATTTTATGAGGGAGTTTGTTATATTTCATAGTTTAAAGGGGTATATATGACGATTTTATGTATACTTTAGGGATGAAAAGTGCATTTGACCCAAAAATTTTTATTTTATTTTATTTGACATTTTCAATTGAGGATTTTTACAATCAAAACTAGTATAGTAAGTTCCTTTTACTAAATTTTTTTTATATTTATACATTTGGTTATTTTTGTTATAAATGTTATTAACTCAAGTTTTTATATATATATTATATTTTGTTGTGAAAATATGGCTAGCAAAATAATATTGCTATTGTTATTTATTTTAGAGGTCAATGGATTGATTCATATGATTGTGTGAGTTATGATCACTCTTTAGTCATATTTATGAAAATATATTATAGTACTACGTTTGTTGAAGTAGAGTCGATTTTGTATGAAAAACTTGGTATACAAAGTTATGTGAAATAACATATATTGTATGGGATAGTTGCGCCTCCCATTCTTAAGGTTTTGGTGTAACTACACGTAAATTTTATGTAATTTAAAAAAATTAAATCTAGTATTCCTAAAGTTTGTTTATGTTACTCAAAGTTCACAGAATTTACTAATATGAATAAAAAATTGAATGAAAATCCATTATTACCCCCAATTTACTTATTATTGACTTATTGCAGGTCAAACAAATCTTTTTATAGCCAAACTACCCTGCATCTTCACATGAAAATGCATGTAAGGAAGTATATTTTCTAGTTTAGTCAGAAAGTATTATTTTACTTGAAATAAGTCAATAATAAGTCAATTGGGCGTAAATATGAATTGTCATCCTTTTTTAAATATGAATTGTAAATATGAATTGTCATCCTTCTGTAGGGCCAGGGGGCTTCGGCAGGGTGATCCTCTATCACCGTACCTGTTCGTGCTTGTGATGGAAGTCCTACACTTGGGTTTCCTATAGTTGATTAACCAGGATGAATTATTTTCCTTTCATTGGAAGTGTGATGCAGCCAGGATTTTTCAATTGGGATTTGCTGATGATTTGTTGTTATTCTGTCGTGCTGATATGGACTCTATTGGAGTCTTTAAGACAGGATTGGATCGCTTTGCTAAATGGTCGGGGCTCAGGCTGAATGTGCAGAAAAGCCATCTTATTATCTCACGTTCAGCACAAGGATTACGAGAGGAGATGCTGGGAGCACTCGGGTTTCAAGAGGGAGTCTTACCGATGAGGTATTTGGGGCTACCTCTTTTATCTTCTCGATTAACAGTTGCTGATTGTAGTCCATTATTGTTGAAAATTGATAAACGCATTGCGGGTTGGGAGGGTATTAAATCTGTACTCTTGTCGCTGAGTTTATATTAGGCATCAGCGTTCATCCTGCCAAAGAAAGTTATAAACGAAATTGAGAAGAGACTGCGAACTTTCTTATGGAAGGGGAGAACAAACAATGGTTATGCGAAGGTAGCATGGAAAGATCTATGTCGGCCAAAGGATGAGGGAGGACTAGGATTCAAGGATATTTCCATCTTGAATCGTGCATTAATGACGAAGAAGCTCTGTGATATCATCAGGTGCTATAGGACCTCAGTTTGGGTTGAATGGCTTTACCACGGTCGGTTACGAGACACCTCCATTTGGACGATTAGGGAACATGGAGGCTCATGGGGTTGGCGGAAAATTCTACGTCTATGGGTTTTCCTCCGCCCTATGGTGGACTATTAGATCAGAGACGGGAGGAAATTCTACCTTTGGCAGGACCCATGGCATTATCTCGGCCCTCTTAGTGTCTCATTCCCACGGGGACCGAGGCTACTCGGAATAGAGAAATCAACCAGACTGAGCATGGTGATTAGCGGAGGAGAGTGGCAGTGGCCTCCTATCACAGATTTTGAGTGTCTGGAGATCTTACCCACCATCCATGGAGGGGAGGACCGCATTATTTGGAGATTTGATCAGGGACACCCCACAGTTCAGGCTCTATACAGGCTTTTTGATCCCCCAGGACCGAAAGTAGGCTGGTTTTCACTACTTTCAGGATCACTGAAGATTCCACGTCATTTGTTCATCCTATGGCTTGCTATTCTGGGCAAGTTGGCTACGACGGACAAACCATGGTTAGCCCACCTTGGCCCATGTATTCTATGTAACGAGGGAGCGACAGAGACACATGGCCACTTATTCTTTCAGTGCAGATTTAGTCGACAGTGTCTTACAGCGATCCGGAGAATGGTATGATATTCTTGGCCTAATAGAGACTGGATAACGGATATTGAATGGGCTTCCCAGAGATGTAGAGGTAAACACATTGTTAACATATCTTATCGAGCACTATTAGCATCATGTGTTTACCACATTTAGAGGGAGAGAAACTTGAGACGATTTGAGCACACCGAGAGGACACCTAGCACCATCGCTTTATTGATTGTTGAGGATATCAGGCAGCGGATCCTTAGTATCACTCTACCTAGATCAGTCAGTACACTAGCTTTATATAGACTGTGGCGTATCCCTTGGCCTGTCTCGGGAGAAACCAACTGATAACCACATTGTTGTACTGTACTATTATTTTACTTAATGAAACTTACATTTACCGAAAAAAATTCATTAATAAAAGTAATGGTACAGTACAACATGTGTTCATCAAATGGTTTCTCCCTCAGCCCAAGGGATACGGCATAATCTATACAATGCTCGTGTACTGACTGATGGAGCAAAATTGACACTAATAATCCTCTGCTTCACATCATCGGTGATCAGGATACTCAAAGTGGCTGGTGTCCACTCAGTGTGTTCAAATCTCCTCAAGTTTTATTAAAGCAAGTTTGTTTCCCTTTTATACTAACTTATAGTTATTATTACGCTTAGAAAATTTATCACACAAATTCTTGGGACTAGATCTTCGTTTGGGTCAAGTTTCGTCGAATTCTGAGAACGCTCAAAATTTAGTTGTTTTGCACGAATTATTGAAACAAGCTTGTTTCCCTTTTATACTAACTTGTAGTTATTATTACGCTTAGCAAATTTACCATTGGTATTCTGATCATCGACGACGTCAGATAGAGGATCCTCAGTATCAACATTGCTTTGTCAGTTAGTACACGAGCATTATATAGTCTATGGCGTATCCCTTGGCCTGTCGAGGGAGAAACCAATTGATGATCAACTTGTTGTACTATACAATTATATTACTTAATGAAAATTACATTTACCCCAAAAAATTTACCACACAAATGCTTGGGTCATGACCAACGTTTGGGTCAAGTTTCGTCGAATTTTGAGAACATTCAAAATTTAGCTGTTTTGCACGGTTTTGTTAAAGCAAGTTTGTTTCCCTTTTATACTAACTTGTAGTTATTATTACGCTTAGCAAATGCATAACACAAATGCTTGAGTCTAGATCTACGTTTGGGTCAAGTTTCGTCAAATTCTGAGAACGTTAAAAATTTAGCTGTTTTGCACGATTTTCCGGAAAAGGTAAGTTGCATTAAGTAAAAAAGAAAGAAAGAAAAATAATGACAATTCGATCATCAGGCGGTGTCTCCCTTGACAGGGCAAGGGATACGCCATAGTCTAAATAAAGCTCGTGTACTGATCGATCTAGGCAAGATGATGCTATGAATTCGCTTTCTAATATTCTCGACTATTACTAACGTCGTGGGCGTGGATGTTCATTCCATGTGCTTTAATCGTCTGAGATTGCTCTCTTTCCAAATGAGGTTAACACATGATGTAATGTCTGTATTCCAGTCTCCGGACTCGGTATATGACCCCGAAGTGTATCTTCTGCATCATCTAGCAATTGTAGAGCATCAAATGTATTATACACGGCAATTGTCGTACCCTTTTCCTCACAACTCAACCTTCTTTCATGAGGAGGCTCTCGTCCCTCTCTTTGGTTGTCGACCACTTGAGTCGGCAGCATTCTCTTTTGATCATGCTCTCGTCCCTCTCGCTGGTTGTCCACCCCTTGAGTCGGCGGTATTCTCTCTTTGTCATATATAGGTGGTGGCCTCGCATGTCCCGTTTTAGGAATGCGGCTTTCCCCGCGAGGAAGCTCTCGTCCCTCTCTCTGGTTGTCCACCCCTTGAGTCGGTAGGATTTTCTCTTTATCATGCATGGGTGGTGACCTTGCAGGTACCGTTTTAGGAACGTAGATAGAGACCGGTGGTTTAGCTGGATTGGTGACCTTGCAGGTATCGTTTTAGGAACGTAGATAGAGACCGGTGGTTTAGCTCGGTTGGACGGCTTGGTGGCACAAACCTTTGCTGTATGTCCTAACGTCACACAACTTGTACATTTAGGAGGTAGCCACTCATATTCAACATCAATTTTGCATGGTATTTCACCTCCTTCCTCGTTAGGCATCATAATGATAATATGCCTTGGTAATTTAGAACTCACATCCAGCATCACGCATACACGAGCGAAGTCCAATCTCGTGCATGCTCTTGTAATCGCATCCGGGTAGGGGTCTGCCAATTCCACTAGCCACCGTGCTCAGGCCTTCCTCCATCCATAATTCTATCGGCAAATGTCTTAATTTTATCCAAGCTGGGACCTGTGTATGTTTTAATTTTCGTAGCGTCATTCCCGGTTCCCACTGTTGCAGCACAATTAGTAGCCCTTGGAACAACCACGGTCCCCCTTCGATTGCTTCTTCCATATATGCCACTGTCTTGAATTGGAAGAAGTAAAATCCATTCGTGGTGGCCTTAACATCACGTAAGTCAGGCCGTCTCGACATGGCATATTCTTGGACATGATAAAAGTATGGTCTCTTTCCTAGAAAGTAACCGACCGCAGTAGTTTTCCACCTACTAGCTCCGTTTCGAAGACCTGTGTGTGTTTTGCACGGTTTTATTAAAGCAAGTTTGTTTCCCTTTTATACTAATTTGTAGTTATTATTATGCTTAGCAAATGTATAACACAAATGCTTGGGTCTAGATCTACGTTTGGGTCAAGTTTTCTCGAATTCTGAGAATGTTCAAAATTAAGCGGTTTTGCACGGTTTTATTAAAGCAAGTTTATTTCCCTTTTATACTAACTTGTAGTTATTATTACGCTTAGGAAATTTAACATACAAATTCTTGGGTCTAGACCTTCGTTTGGTTCAAGTTTCGTCGAATTCTTGAAATGCTCAAAATTTAGCTGTTTTTCACGGTTTATTGACTGACACAAGCTTGTTTCCCTTTTATACAAACTTGTAGTTATTATTATCTTAGCAAATTTACCACACAAATGCTTGGGTCTTGACCAACGCTTAGGTCAAGTTTAGTCGAATTTTGAGAATGTTCAAAATTTAGCTGTTTTGCACGGTCTTATTAAAGCAAGTTTCTTTCCCTTTTATACTAACTTGTAGTTATTATTTCGCTTAAGGAATTTAGCACACAAATTCTTGGGTCTAGACCTACGTTTGGTTCAAGTTTCGTGTAATTCTGAGAACGCTCAAAATTTAGCTATTTTCAACAGTTTTATTAAAACAAGTTTGTTTCCCTTTTATATTAACTGTAGTTATTATTACGCATAACAAATTTACAACACAAATGCTTGGGTTTAGACCAACGTTTGGGTCAAGTTTCGTCGAATTCTGAGAACGTTCAAAATTTAGCTATTTTGCACGGTTTTATTAGAGCAAGTTTGTTTCCCTTTTATATACTAACTTGTAGTTATTATTACGGTTCGCAAATTTACAACACAAAATGCATGGTCTATACCTACAATTGGGTCAAGTTTCGTCGAATTCTGAAAATGCTCAAAATTTAGCTGTTTTGCACGGTTTTATTGAAACAACTTTGTTTCCCTTTTATACTAACTTGTAGTAATTATTATGCTTAGCAAATTTACAACACAAATGCTTCGGTCTAGACCAATGTTTGGGTCAAGTTTCGTCGAATACCGAGAACGTTCAAAAGTTAACTGTTTTGCATGGTTTTATTAAAACAAGTTTGTTTCCCTTTTATACTAACTTGTAGTTATTATGACGCTTAGCAAATTTACCACACAAATGCTTGGGTCTAGACCAACGTTTGGGACATGTTTCGTCGAATTCTGAGAACGTTCAAAATTTAGCTGTTTTGCACGGTTTTATTAAAACAACAAGTTTGTTTCCCTTTTATACTAACTTGCAGTTATTACTACGCTTAGCAAATGTATAACACGAATACTTGGGTCTAGATCTACGTTTGGGTCAAGTTTCATAAAATTTTTAGAACGTTCAAAATTTAGCTGTTCTGCACGGTTTTATTGAAGCAAGTTTGGTTCCCTTTTATACTAACTTGTAGTTATTATTACGCTTAGAAATTTAACACACAAATTCTTGGGTCTAGAATTACGTTTGGGTCAAGTTTCGTCGAATTCTGAGAATGCTCAAAATTTAGCTGTTTTGCACGGTTTTATTAAAACAAGTTTGTTTCCCTTTTATACTAACTTGTAGTTATTATTACTCTTAGCAAATTTATAACACAATGCATTGGTCTAGACCAACGTTTGGGTCAAGTTTCGTCGAATTCTGAAAACGTTCAAAATTTAGCTGTTTTGCACGGTAAAGCAAGTTTGTTTCCCTTTTATACTAACTTGTAGTTATTATTACGCTTAGCAAATCTAGAACACAAATGCTTCGGTCTAGACTTACGATTAGGTCAAGTTTCGTCGAATTCTGAGAACGTTCAAAAGTTAACTATTTTGCACGGTTTTATTAAAACAAGTTTGTTTCCCTTTTATACTAACTTGTAGTTATTATTATGCTTAGCAAATTTACAACACAAATGCTTGGGTCTAGACCAACGTTTGGGTCAAGTTTCGTCGAATTCTGAAAACGTTCAAAATTTAGCTGTTTTGCACGATTTTATTAAAACCGTGCCAAATAAAAGTGAAACAAACTTGTTTTAATAAAACCGTGCCAAATAGCTAAATTTTGAGCATTCTCAGAATTCGACGAAACTTGATCCAAACGTAGGTCTAGACCCAAGAGTTTGTGTGATAAATATTCTAAGCGTAATAATAACTACAAGTTACTATAAAAGGGAAACAAAATTGTTTTAACAAAACTGTTCAAAACAGCTAAATTTTGAGCATTTTCAGAATTCGACGAAACTTGACCCAAAC
>NW_011628161.1:41930-47320 GCF_000512975.1 Sesamum indicum | reverse complement strand
TAAAACCGTGCAAAACAGCTAAATTTTGAACGTTCTAAGAATTCGACGAAACATGTCCCAAACGTTGGTCTAGACCCAAGCATTTGTGTCGTAAATTTGCTAAGTGTAATAATAACTACAAGTTTACTACTATTTCATTTTACTTAATGATACTTACATTTAACAAAAAAAAATAATAACTACAAGTTAGTATAAAAGGGAAACAAACTTGTTTTAATAAAACCGTGCAAAACAGTTAACTTTTGAACGTTCACAGAATTCAATGAAACTTGATCCAAGCGTAGGTCTAGACCCAAGCGTTTGTGTTGTAAATTTGATAGGCATAATAATAACTACAAGTTAGTATAAAAGGGAAACAAACTTGTTTGAATAAACCGTGCAAAACAGCTAAATTTTGAGCATTCTCAGAATTCTACGAAACGTGATCCAAACGTAGGTCTAGACCCAAGAGTTTGTGTGTTAAATTTTCTAAGGCTAATAATAACTACAAGTTAGTTTAAAAGGGAAACAAACTTATTTTAATAAAACCGTGTAAAACAACTAACTTTTAAACGTTCTCTGAATTCGACGAAACTTGACCCGATCGCAGGTCTAGACCCAAGCATTTGTGTTGTAAATTTGGTAAGCGTAATAATAACTACAAGTTAATATAAAAGGCAAACAAACTTGCTTTAATAAAACCGTGCAAAAACAGCTAAATTTTGAACGGTCTCAGAATAGGACGAAACTTGACCCAAACGTTGGTCTAGACCAATGCATTGTGTTGTAAATTTGCTAGGAGTAATAATAACTACAAGTTAGTATAAAAGGGAAACAAACTTGCTTTACTAAAACCGTGCAAAACAGCTAAATTTTGAACATTCTCAGAATTCGACGAAACATGTCCCAAACGTTGGTCTAAGCCCAGGCATTTGTGTGGTAAATTTGCTAAGCGTAATAATAACTACACGATAGTATAAAAGGGAAACAAACTTGTTTTAATAAAATCATGCAAAACAGTTAACTTTTGAACGTTCACAGAATTCAACGAAACTTGACCCAATTGTAGGTCCAGACCCAAGCATTTGTGTTGTAAATTTGCTAGGCGTGATAATAACTACAAGTTAGTATAAAAGCGAAACAAACTTGTTTTAATAAAACTGTGCAAAACAGCTAAATTTTGAACATTCTCAGAATTCGACGAAACTTGACCTAAACGTAATTCTAGACCCAAGAATTTGTGTGTTAAATTTCTAAGCGTAATAGTAACTACAAGTTAGTATAAAAGGGAAACAAACTTGTTTGAATAAAACCGTGCAAAACATATAAATTTTGAGCATTCTCAGGATTCGACGAAACGTGATCCAAACGTAGGTCTAGACCCAAGAGTTTGTGTGTTAAATTTTCTAAGGGTAATAATAACTACAAGTTAGTTTAAAAGGGAAACAAACTTATTTTAATAAAACCGTGTAAAAACAACTAACTTTTAAACGTTCTCTGAATTCGACGAAACTTGACCCGATCGCAGGTCTAGACCCAAGCATTTGTGTTGTAAATTTGGTAATTCAACGAAACTTGACCCAATCGCAGGACTAGACCCAAGCATTTGTGTTGTAAATTTGCTAAGCGTAATAATAACTACAAGTTAATATAAAAGGGAAACAAACTTGCTTTAATAAACCGTGCAAAACAGCTAAATTTTGAACGTTCTCAGAATTCGACGAAACATGTTCCAAACGTTGGTCTGGACCCAAGCATTTGTGTTGTAAATTTGCTAAGCGTAATAATAACTACAAGTTAGTATAAAAGGGAAACAAACTTTTTTTAATAAAACCGTGCAAAACAGCTAATTTTTTTAGAATTATCAAAATTCGACGAAAATTGACCTAAACGTAATTCTAGACCCAAGAATTTGTGTGTTAAATTTCTAAGCGTAATAGTAACTACAAGTTAGTATAAAAGGGAAACAAACTTGCTTTAATAAAACCGTGCAGAACAGCTAAATTTTGAACGTTCTAAAAATTTTACGAAACTTGACCCAAACGTAGATCTAGACCCAAGCATTTGTGTTATACATTTGCTAAGCATAGTAATAACTACAAGTTAGAATAAAAGGAAAACAAACTTGCTTTAATAAAACCGTGCAAAGCAGCTAAATTTTGAACGTTCTCAGAATTCGACGAAACATGTCCCAAACGTTGGTCTAGACCCAAGCATTTGTGTTGTAAATTTGCTAAGCGTAATAATAACTACAAGTTAGTATAAAAGGGAAACAAACCTGTTTTAATAAAACCGTGCAAAACAGCTAAATTTTTAGCATTCTCAGAATTCGACAAAACTTGATCCAAACGTAGGTCTAGACCCAAGAATTTGTGTGTTATATTTTCTTAGCGTAATAAAAACTACAAGTTAGTATAAAAGGGAAACAAACTTGTTTTAATAAAACCATTCAAAACAACTAACTTTTGAACGTTCTCAAAATTCGACGAAACTTGACCCAATTGTAGGTCTAGACCCAAGCATTTGTGTTGTAAATTTGCTAAGCTTAATAATAACTACAAGTTAATATAAAAGGGAAACAAACTTGCTTTAATAAAATCGTGCAAAACAGCTAAAGTTTGAACGGTCACAGAATAGGACGAAACTTGACCCAAACATTGGTCTAGACCAATGCATTGTGTTGTAAATTTGCTAAGAGTAATAATAACTACAAGTTAGTATAAAAAGGAAACAAACTTGCTTTAGTAAAACCGTGCAAAACAGCTAAATTTTGAACATTCTCAGAATTCGACGAAATATGTCCGAAACGTTGGTTTAAGCCCAAGCATTTGTATGGTAAATTTGCTAAGCGTAATAATAACTACACGATAATATAAAAGGGAAACAAACTTGTTTTAATAAAACCATGCAAAACAGTTAACTTTTAAACGTTCACAGAATTCAACGAAACTTGACCCAAATGTAGGTCCAGACCCAAGCATTTGTGTTGTAAATTTGCTAGGCGTGATAATAACTACAAGTTAGTATAAAAGCGAAACAAACTTGTTTTAATAAAACCGTGCAAAACAGCTAAATTCTGAGCATTATCAAAATTCGACGAAACTTGACCAAAACGTAATTCTAGACCCAAGAATTTGTGTGTTAAATTTCTAAGCGTAATAGTAACTACAAGTTAGTATAAAAGGGAAACAAATTTGCTTTAATAAAACCGTGAAGAACAGCTAAATATTTAACGTTCTAAAAATTTTATGAAACTTGACCCAAACGTAGATCTAGACCCAAGCATTTGTGTTATATATTTCCTAAGCATAGTAATAACTATAAGTTAGTATAAAAGGAAAGCAAACTTGCTTTAATAAAACCGTGCAAAACAGCTAAATTTTGAACGTTCTCAGAATTCGACGAAACATGTCCCAAACGCTGGTCTAGACCCAAGCATTTGTGTTGTAAATTTGCTAAGCGTAATAATAACTACAAGTTAGTATAAAAGGGAAACAAACTTGTTTTAATAAAACTGTGCAAAACAGCTAAATTTTTAGCATTCTCAGTATTCGACAAAACTTGATCCAAACGTAGGTCTAGACCCAAGAGTTTGTGTGTTATATTTTCTTAGCGTAATAAAAACTACAAGTTAGTATAAAAGGGAAACAAACTTGTTTTAATAAAACCATGCAAAACAACTAACTTTTGAACGTTCTCAGAATTCGACGAAACTTGACCCAATTGCAGGTCTAGACCCAAGCATTTGTGTTGTAAATTTGCTAAGCGTAATAATAACTACAAGTTAATATAAAAGGGAAACAAACTTGCTTTAATAAAACCGTGCAAAACAACTAAATTTTGAACGGTCTCAGAATAGGATGAAACTTGACCCAAACGTTGGTCTAGACCAATGCATTGTGTTGTAAATTTGCTAAGAGTAATAATAACTACAAGTTATTATAAAAGGGAAACAAACTTGCTTTAATAAAACCGTGCAAAACAGCTAAATTTTGAACATTCTCAGAATTCGACGAAACATGTCCCAAACGTTGGTCTACGCCCAAGCATTTGTGTGGAATTTGCTAAAACTTCAAGTTAGTATAAAAGGGAAACAAACTTGTTTTAATAAAACCATGCAAAACAGTTAACTTTTGAACGTTCACAGAATTCAACGAAACTTGACCCAATTGTAGGTCCAGACCCAAGCATTTGTGTTGTAAATTTGCTAGGCGTGATACTAACTACAAGTTAGTATAAAAGCAAAACAAACTTGTTTAAATAAAACCGTGCAAAACAGGTAAATTTTGAGCATTATCAAAATTCGACGAAACTTGATCCTAACATAGGTCTAGACCCAAGATTTTGTGTGTTAAATTTTCTAAGCGTAATAATAACTTCAAGTTAGTATAAAAGGGAAACAAACTTGTTTTAATAAAAATGTGCAAAACAACTAACTTTTGAACGTTCTCAAAATTCGACGAAACTTGACCCAATTGCAGGTCTAGACCCAAGCATTTGTGTTCGAAATTTGCTGAGCGTAATAATAACTACAAGTTAATATAAAAGGGAAACAAACTTGCTTTAATAAACCGTGCAAAACAGCTAAAGGACGAAACTTGACCCAAACGTTGGTCTAGACCAATGCATTGTGTTGTAAATTTGATAAGCGTAATAATAACTACAAGTTAGTATAAAAGGGAAATAAACTTGTTTTAATAAAACCGTGCAAAACAGCTAAATTTTGAGCATTCTCATAATTCGACGAAACTGTCACCAAACGTAATTCTAGACCCAAGAATTTGTGTGTTAAATTTCTAAGCGTAATAGTAACTACAAGTTAGTATAAAATGGAAACAAACTTGCTTTAATAAAACGTGCAAAACAGCTAAATTTTGAACGTTTTAAAAATTTTACGAAACTTGACCCAAACGTAGATCTAGACCCAAGCATTTGTGTTATACATTTTCTAAGCGTAGTAATAACTACAAGTTAGTATAAAAGGGAAACAAACTTGCTTTAATAAAACCGTGCAAAACAGCAAAATTTTGAACATTCTCAAAATTCAACGAAACATGTCCCAAACGTTGGTCTAGACCCAAGAATTTGTGTGGAAAAGGGAAACAAAATTGTTTTAATAAAATCGTGCAAAATAGTTAACTTTTGAACGTTCACAGAATTCAACGAAACTTGACCCAATCGTATGTCTAGACCCAAGCATTTGTTTTGTAAATTTGCTAGGCGTAAGAATAACTACAAGTTAGTATAAAAGTGAAACATACTTGTTTTAATAAAACCGTGCCAAATAGCTAAATTTTGAGCATTCTCAGAATTCGACGAAACTTGATCCAAACGTAGGTCTAGACCCAAGAGTTTGTGTGATAAATTTTCTAAGCGTAATAATAACTACAAGTTAGTATAAAATGGAAACA
>NW_011628161.1:39860-41870 GCF_000512975.1 Sesamum indicum | reverse complement strand
TCCAATTGCAGGTCTAGACCCAAGCATTTGTGTTGTAAATTTGCTAAGCGTAATAATAACTACAAGTTAATATAAAAGGGAAACAAACTTGCTTTAATAAAACCGTGCAAAACAGCTAAATTATGAACGGTCTCAGAATAGGACGAAACTTGACCCAAACGTTGGTCTAGACCAATGCATTGTGTTGTAAATTTGCTAAGCGTAATAATACCTACAACTTAGTATAAAAGGGAAACAAACTTGTTTTAATAAAACCGTGCAAAACAGCTAAATTTTGAGCATTATCAGAATTCGACGAAACTTGACCCAAACGTAAGTCTAGACCCAAGAATTTGTGTGTTAAATTTCTAAGCGTAATAATAACTACAAGTTAGTGTAAAAGGGAAACAAACTTGCTTAAATAAAACTGTGCAGAACAGCTAAATTTTGAACGTTCTAAAAATTTTACGAAACTTGACCCAAACTTAGTTCTAGACCCAAGCATTTCTGTTATACATTTGCTAAGCGTAGTAATAACTACAAGTTATTATAAAAGGGAAACAAACTTTCTTTAATAAAACCGTGCAAAACAGCTAAATTTTGAACGTTCTAAGAATTCGACGAAAAATGTCCCAAACGTTGGTCTAGACCCAAGCATTTGTGTCGTAAATTTGCTAAGTGTAATAATAACTACAAGTTTACTACTATTTCATTTTACTTAATGATACTTACATTTACCAAAAAAAAATAATAACTACAAGTTAGTATAAAAGGGAAACAAACTTGTTTTAATAAAACCGTGCAAAACAGTTAACTTTTGAACGTTCACAGAATTCAATGAAACTTGATCCACGCGTAGGTCTAGACCCAAGCGTTTGTGTTGTAAATTTGATAGGCATAATAACAACTACAAGTTAGTATAAAAGGGAAACAAACTTGTTTGAATAAAACCGTGCAAAACAGCTAAATTTTGAGTATTCTCAGAATTCTACGAAACGTGATCCAAACGTAGGTCTAGACCCAAGAGTTTGTGTGTTAAATTTTCTAAGGCTAATAATAACTACAAGTTAGTTTAAAAGGGAAACAAACTTATTTTAATAAAACCGTGTAAAAACAACTAACTTTTAAACGTTCTCTGAATTCGACGAAACTTGACCCGATCGCAGGTCTAGACCCAAGCATTTGTGTTGTAAATTTGGTAAGCGTAATAATAACTACAAGTTAATATAAAAGGCAAACAAACTTGCTTTAATAAAACCGTGCAAAAACAGCTAAATTTTGAACGGTCTCAGAATAGGACGAAACTTGACCCAAACGTTGGTCTAGACCAATGCATTGTGTTGTAAATTTGCTAGGAGTAATAATAACTACAAGTTAGTATAAAAGGGAAACAAACTTGCTTTACTAAAACCGTGCAAAACAGCTAAATTTTGAACATTCTCAGAATTCGACGAAACATGTCCCAAACGTTGGTCTACGCCCAAGCATTTGTGTGGTAAATTTGCTAAGCGTAATAATAACTACACGAGAGTATAAAAGGGAAACAAACTTGTTTTAATAAAACCATGCAAAACAGTTAACTTTTGAACGTTCACAGAATTCAACGAAACTTGACCCAATTGTAGGTCCAGACCCAAGCATTTGTGTTGTAAATTTGCTAGGCGTGAAAATAACTACAAGTTAGTATCAAAGCGAAACAAACTTGTTTTAATAAAACTGTGCAAAACAGCTAAATTTTGAACATTCTCAGAATTCGACGAAACTTGACCTAAACGTAATTCTAGACCCAAGAATTTGTGTGTTAAATTTCTAAGCGTAATAGTAACTACAAGTTAGTATAAAAGGGAAACAAACTTGTTTGAATAAAACCGTGCAAAACATATAAATTTTGAGCATTCTCAGGATTCGACGAAACGTGATCCAAACGTAGGTCTAGACCCAAGAGTTTGTGTGTTAAATTTTCTAAGGGTAATAATAACTACAAGTTAGTTTAATAGGGAAACAAATTTGATTTAATAAAACCGTGCAAAA
>NW_011628161.1:36380-39850 GCF_000512975.1 Sesamum indicum | reverse complement strand
ACGAAACTTGATCCAAACGTTGGTCTAGACCCAAGAGTTTGTGTGTTATATTTTCTTAGCATAATAAAAACTACAAGTTAGTATAAAAGGAAAACAAACTTGTTTTAATAAAACCATGCAAAACAACTAACTTTTGAACGTTCTCAGAATTTGACGAAACTTGATCCAATCGTAGGTCTAGACCCAAGCATTTGTGTTGTAAATTTGCTAAGCGTAATAATAACTACAAGTTAATATAAAAGAGAAACAAACTTGCTTTAATAAAACCGTGCAAAACAGCTAAATTTTGAACGGTCTCAGAATAGGACGAAACTTGACCCAAACGTTGGCCTAGACCATTGTGTTGTAAATTTGCTAAGAGTAATAATAACTACAAGTTAGTATAAAAGGGAAACAAACTTGCTTTAATAAAACCGTGTAAAACAGCTAAATTTTGAACATTCCCAGAATTCGACGAAACATGTCCCAAACGTTGGTCTAGGCCCAAGCATTTGTGTGGTAAATTTGCTAAGCGTAATAATAACTACACGAGAGTATGAAAGGGAAACAAACTTGTTTTAATAAAACCATGCAAAACAGTTAACTTTTGAACGTTCATAGAATTCAACGAAACTTGACCCAATTGTAGGTCCAGACCCAAGCATTTGTGTTGTAAATTTGCTAGGCGTGATAATAACTACAAGTTAGTATAAAAGCGAAACAAACTTGTTTAAATAAAACCGTGCAAAACAGCTAAATTTTGAGCATTATAAAAATTCGACGAAACTTGATCCAAACATAGGTCTAGGCCCAAGATTTTGTGTGTTAAATTTTCTAAGCGTAATACTAACTACAAGTTAGTATAAAAGGGAAACAAACTTGTTTTAATAAAAACGTGCAAAACAACTAACTTTTGAACGTTCTTAAAATTCGACGAAACTTGACCCAATTGCAGGTCTAGACCCAAGCATTTGTGTTGTAAATTTGCTAAGCGTAATAATAACTACAAGTTAATATAAAAGGGAAACAAACTTGCTTTAATAAAATCGTGCAAAACAGCTAAAGGACGAAACTTGACCCAAACGTTGGTCTAGAGCAATGCATTGTGTTGTAAATTTGATAAGCGTAATAATAACTACAAGTTAGTATAAAAGGGAAATAAACTTGTTTTAATAAAATCGTGCAAAACAGCTAAATTTTGAGCATTCTCATAATTCGACGAAACTTGACCCAAACGTAATTCTAGACCCAAGAATTTGTGTGTTAAATTTCTAACCGTAATAGTAATTACAAGTTAGTATAAAAGGGAAACAAACTTGCTTTAGTAAAACGTGCAGAACAGCTAAATTTTGAACGTTCTAAAAATTTTACGAAACTTGACCCAAACGTAGATCTAGACCCAAGCATTTGTGTTATACATTTGGTAAGCGTAGTAATAACTACAAGTTAGAATAAAAGGGAAACAAACTTGACCCAATTGCAGGTCTAGACCCAAGCATTTGTGTTGTAAATTTGCTAAGCGTAATAATAACTTCAAGTTAGTATAAAAGGGAAACAAAGTTGCTTTAATAAAACGTGCAGAACAGCTAAATTTTGAACGTTCTAAAAATTTTACGAAACTTGACCCAAACGTAGATCTAGACCCAAGCATTTGTGTTATACATTTGCTAAGCGTAGTAATAACTAAGAGTTAGTATAAAAGGGAAACAAACTTGCTTTAATAAAACCGTGCAAAACAGCAAAATTTTGAACGTCCTCAAAATTCAACGAAACATGTCCCAAACGTTGGTCTAGACCCAAGAATTTGTGTGGAAAATTTGCTAAGTGTAATAATAACTACAAGTTAGTGTAAAAGGGAAACAAAATTGTTTTAATAAAACCGTGCAAAATAGTTAACTTTTGAACGTTCACAGAATTCAACGAAACTTGACCCAATCGTATGTCTAGACCCAAGCATTTGTGTTGTAAATTTGCTAGGCGTAATAATAACTACAAGTTAGTATAAAAGTGAAACAAACTTGTTTTAATAAAACTGTGCCAAATAGCTAAATTTTGAGCATTATCAGAATTCGACGAAACTTGATCCAAACGTAGGTCTAGACCCAAGAGTTTGTGTGTTAAATTTTCTAAGCGTAATAATAACTACAAGTTAGTATAAAAGGGAAACAAACTTGCTTTAATAAAACCGTGCAAAACAGCTAACTTTTGAACGTTCTCAGAATTCAACGAAACTTGACCCAATCGCAGGTCCAGACCCATCCATTTGTATCGTAAATTTGCTAAGCGTAATAATAACTACAAGTTAGTATAAAAGCGAAACAAACTTGTTTTAATAAAATCGTGCAAAACAGCTAAATTTTGAACAATCTCAGAATTCGACGAAACTTGATCTAAACGTAATTCTAGACCCAAGAATTTGTGTGTTAAATTTCTAAGCGTAATAGTAACTACAAGTTAGTATAAAAGGGAAACAAACTTGCTTTAATAAAACCGTGCAAAACAGCTAAATTTTGAACGTTCTCAGAATTCGACAAAACTTGATCCGAACGTATGTCTAGACCCAAGAGTTTGTGTGTTATATTTTCTTAGCGTAATAATAACTACAAGTAGGGAAACAAACTTGTTTTAATAAAAAGTAGTGAAGACTACACTAAATAAACAATGCAAAAATTCTCTCTCAGAAAAATGGACCCTCTCTATTCTCTCTCACACACTACTACACCACAAAACACACACACACAAGCCCTAACAACTCAAACTGCTGCCGGCGACGAGGAAGGAGCTCCGACCGGCGAGGGGGAGGCTGACGGTGATGAAGGACGGCGAGAGACGGGCTGGTTTGGTCAGTATTCCGGCGACCCGAGAGCAAAAACAGGAAATTTGCGATTGGAACGTACATCGCCGGTTTTGGGCAGTTTGCCGGCAACAATGGCAGATCAGACAATTGAAAACAATGACATAGTGATTTCAGAGGATGGGAATGGAAGTCTAACGTCGAGTGATCGTTTTTTGAGGGCTGAAACAAGGGGAAAATTGCAGACGACGCTGTTAGGGTTTTTGGGAGACGAAGGGTCGCGCAGCCAAAACCCATCGGAAACTGGCACTATTCAGGCTGATGAAGGTACGCCGGACTCTGTGGAGGAAGTGGAAACGACTATAAACGAGAAAGGTGAGAACTTGACCTATGACTCATCTTCGTTCCGAGCGCCGCCTAGATTAGGGTTTGGTGAAGCTTCACCTTTCATCAATGGCGGAAGGAAATTTGAGCCGTTTAATCTTGATGAGTTCCTGAAATTGGCCAACGCTGTCATCGACAAAGGAGACGAGCAAACCATTACAGCACTCAGAGATCTGAAAACTAGATGGAAGGAGCGATTTCGAAGCGTCCCGTCGCTGCGTTCGTTGGTTGAGAAAAGAGATGCGCCGCCATGCGTGGGTGGTTTACGTCCGGCTATGAGATGCGTATTGCCGTCGGGAACAAGCAGTGGAGC
>NW_011628161.1:31966-36332 GCF_000512975.1 Sesamum indicum | reverse complement strand
ACATCACTGCAGATGACATCACTGCTGACATCACTGCAGGTAACATCACTGCAGATGACATCACTGCTGACATCACTGCAGGTAACATCACTGCAGATGACATCACTGCTGACATCACTCCAAATGACATCACTGCTGACATCATGGATGACATCATCCTGCACAAAAAGACAAAAAAACAGATTTCTACTTTTGATTATCGCGCTCCTACGGGTTTGTTCATTGGAAACATTCCGTTGCATGCATGCTCGGACACGATTAACAATTTCCACAATTCAACTCGAAAGACCCTATCCTATGTGGCTCCAACGGTACAAAAAGGAGAGGTGATTGTGCGACCTACACTGGATATTATACGGAATGGGTCTAAAAGATGGATGGCTACCGCGGTGGGATATTTCCTTGGAAAAAGACTGTACTTTCACCATCTAAAGGAATTTGCAAAGTCGATATGGCCGGACTTAAAGGAGGTCATTGGTACAAATAATGGGTTCTTTTTCTTCCAATTCAAATCAGTAGTTGCTATGGAAGATGTCATTGAAGGAAGTCCATGGCTATATCAGGGGCAGCCTATTATTCTTCAAAAATGGAAACCAGGGATGGTATTGAGGAAACTTCAGCATACAGAGGTTCCTGTGTGGATCAAAATACGACACCTTCCAGTCGAGTTGTGGACAGAGGAAGGTCTTAGTACGGTGGCCAGTGGAGTGGCCACTTTACCCGGATGCGATTACGAGAGCATGCACGAGACTGGACTTCGCTCGTGTATGCGTAATCTTGGATGTGACCTCAAATTTACCGAAACACATCATAATTATGACACCGGATGAAAAAGGAGGAGAATCCCCATGTAAAGTAGATGTTGAGTACGAATGGATACCCCCGAAGTGCAAAAGTTGTATGACATTGGGGCACTCTGCCAAAGAGTGTGTTCTTAACAAACCAAAACTAGTTAAACCACCGATTGCTGTATACATACCCAAAGTGGGGACACCGCATGAAACAGCAATGTCTGAACGGAGTAGGAACCATCCTAGGGAGGATGGCGATACAACTTATATACCATCTCGGCCACCACGTTTGCCTGATCGAAAGATAAGCAGACCACCACAAGCTCCAGTGGTAGAAAAGAAGAGAGAGGGCCGTGAATCCCCTAGAGATGCAACAGGCCCAAGTCGAGAGGAGAGGGGTAAGGCGGTTGTTATATATAATACATTTGATGCACTACACATACTGGATGATACAGATGAGTCGACTCGGGGTCCTAAAAACAGCAGCCCCATACCTAGTGATCCATGTTAAATGCAGCAATATGGAATGTACGGGGCCTGAACAAAAGAGATCATCAGTTGGCAGTCAGAGACATCGTTGTTGAGTTCAGGTTACAATTTCTCGGCCTCCTTGAAACTCGTGTTCGATTTAATAATGCAGCTGAAATTCAATCTTTCCTATTACCCCATTGGAAATGGTATATGGATTATAGATCTTCTGGTAATCGGGTGTGGATAGCGTGGGATGATAATTTTATTGATGTTAATGTGGTTGAATGTGGAATGCAATTCATTTATTTATTTTTTTTTTTGGTAAATGTAAGTTTCATTAATAACATTGTAGTACAGTACAACATGGAAGTCATCAGTTGGTGTCTCCCTCGACAGGCCAAGGGATACGCCAAAGTCTAAATAAAGATCGTGTATTGACTGAACTAGGTAATGTAATGCTATGTATTCGCTGCTTGATATACTCGATAATAACTACTGCCATGGTGCTGGGAGTCCTTTCAGTTTGCTCAAATCGTCTCAAATTTCTCTCCTTCCAAATGTGGTAAACACATGATGCTAACAGTGCTCGGTAAGACATGTTAATAATGTGCTGACCTCTCCATCTCCGGGACGCCCATAAAATATCCGTCATCCAGTCTCTATTGGGCCACGAGAATCGTACTATTTTCCGAATTTCTGTTATACACTGACGACTAAATCTGCACTGGAAAAATAAATGGTCGTGTGTCTCCGTCGGGGCCGAGGTGGGTTAGCCATGGTTTATCCGTCGTAGCCAACTTTCCAAGAATAGCAAGCCAGAGGATGAATAAGTGACGTGGAATCTTGAGTGATCCCGAAAGTAGCGAGTACCAGTCTACTTTCGGTCCAGGCGGATAAAAAAGCCTATAAAGAGTTTGAGTAGTAGGAATCCCATGGTCGAACCTCCAAATAATGTGATCCTCTCCTCCATAGATTGTGGGCAGTGTATGTGTGATTTCCAAACACTCAAAATCTGTGATAGGGGGCCACTGCCACTCTCCTCCACTAATCACCGTACAGAGTTTTGTTGACTCCTCCAATCTAAGTAACCTCGGTCCACGTGGGAATGTATCACGAAGAGGTCCTAGATGATGCCATGGATGCAATTTATCTGGCCTTGTTAATATTCGTGCAATTCATGAGTCAGTCGCTGTTACTGTCGCTTATGGAGCTACTGAGGTGATTGACAGGAGAGAGTTATGGAATGCCCTGGAAAGTTTAGCAGTGTACTGATATCCCATGGTTGATTGGAGGGGATTTTAATGCAGTTCGCGACCTCAGCGAAGTATGTGGCACATCAGGGGATATTCGAATAGCTATTGAAGATTTTAATGCTGCCATTCAAAATACAGGATTACTACCACTACCCATGCAGGGAGATTGGTACACATGGCACAACCATAGTGCGACACCACGGAACCTCTGGAAAAGACTGGACCGCATGTTGATAAATGATAGATGGATGGCACGGTTCCCTAACACATTCTACTCGGTCCTTACACCACGCACTTCAGACCACTCACCGATGGTACTAAATGGGGACCAACAACAGCAATATGGAGGTATGTTCCGATTTGATAACTACCTCGCTCGTTCACCCGAGTTTATTCCTAGTGTGCAGAATATATGGCAACACAACATTATTGGCACGCCTATGTATGCTGTGACACGCAAACTCAAAGCATTGAAACCAATCTTCCGAGAGCAAAGGAGGAATAAGGGGGATCTATCGTACAATGTCCAAATGGCGAAAGGGTTTCTTGAAGCAGCACAACTACTTGTTAGCTCAAGAAGGCGAGATGAGCTATACATACAACTTGAACACTGTTGTCGACTCGTACTGGCCAAAGCAACAAAATTGGAACAGATTATGTTAAATCAATGAGCGAAGATGCAGTGGATGAAGGGAGGCGATCAGTGCTCCCGAGTGTTCTTTCGGAAGATTGCCCAATGACAGTGGATGAAGGGAGGCGATCAGTGCTCCCGAGTGTTCTTTCGGAAGATTGCCCAATGAAGATCATCAAGAAGGATCTTCCAGATCAATGATGAACAGGACTGATCCAGAAGAAGTTATTAATGAGTTTATCACATACTACCAAAACCTGCTAGGAGGAGATAGACGAAGAGCACGTATTGACATTCAGTTTCTCAGACCGTGGGCTAGGCACATTCTGAGTAATGAGGAGTCAACCGCCTTACTATTACTGTTCACAGTAGCAGATGTCAAACAGGCGGTTTTTGACATTGCTGAGGACAAGGCCCCAGGCCCGGACGGATACTCATCGGGCTTCTTCAAAGCAGCATGGCCTATAGTTGGACAGGAGGTGAGTTCGGCAGTACTGGACTTCTTTAGTACAGGCCGACTTCTAAAGCAGATAAATACTACACTTTTTGACGCTCATACCAAAAGTACATTCACCTATGACGGTTAGTGATTTTCGGCCCATAGCATGTTGTAATGTGCTTTATAAGATCATTACAAAGCTCATTGTCCAAAGGTTGAGTGTGATAATGGAAAAACTGATCAGCCCATGCCAAGCGGCATTTGTGCCGGGACGCAGCATTGGAGATAACATTATGCTAGCACAGGAACTTTTTACGGGATACAACCAGACTCGTCTACCTCCTAGATGTGCTCTGAAAGTAGACATCCGGAAGGCATATGACACAGTGGATTGGGATTTCTTGATAGAAGTTTTGGAGATGTTTGGGTTCCCTATCACGTTTGTGAAGTGGATTGAGGACTGTGTGACAACACCTTCATTCTCTGTTGGGCTAAATGGGAAGCCCCATGGATTCTTTCGAGGAGCCAGAGGACTTAGACACGGCGACCCTTTATCACCCTACCTATTTGTGCTTGTGATGGAAGTCCTACACTTGGGCTTCCTACAGTTGATTGATCAGGAGGAGTTATTTTCCTATCACTGGAAATGCGAGGCAGCTAGGATCTTTCAGTTGGGGTTTGCTGATGATGTGATATTATTTAGCCGTGCTGATATGGACTCTCTAAGAATCCTTAAAGCAGGTCTGGATCGTTTTGCTGAATGGTCGGGTCTTAGACTGAA
>NW_011628161.1:31412-31922 GCF_000512975.1 Sesamum indicum | reverse complement strand
ATTTCAGGAAGGGGTTCTTCCAATGAGGTATCTGGGGTTACCACTTATATCGTCTCGACTAACTATTGCAGATTGCCGTCCACTATTACAGAAGATTGACAAACGGATCGCTGGATGGGAAGGTACCACTATATCTTATGCTGATAGAGTACAAATTATTAGATCTGTACTTATATCACTGAGTCTTTATCGGGCATCGGCATTTATATTACCGAAGAAAGTTATTAATGAAATTGAGAAAAGGTTGCGAGCTTTCATGTGGAAGGGAACGACGAATAGTGGCTATGCCAAGGTTGCGTGGAAGGATATATGCCGACCTAAGGAGGAGGGAGGACTTGGATTCAGGGATATCAGTACCTTGAACCGTGCATTGATGACCACAAAACTATGTGATGTCTTTAGATGCGACAGGACATCGATTTGGGTTGAATGGCTGTAGAAGGGACGCCTACAACACACCTCTTTATGGACGATTACGGACCATGGCGGCTCATGGGGATGGAGGAAAAT
>NW_011628161.1:30826-31219 GCF_000512975.1 Sesamum indicum | reverse complement strand
GGCAGTGGCCATTTATAACGGATATTGAGTGCTTGGCGATCACACATGTACTACCCACTATTTTTGGAGGGGAAGACCGTATAATTTGGAGATTTGAGAATGGGCGACCAACAACACAGGCTATTTATGAGTTATGTTACCCACCAGGACCGAAAGTAGGCTAGGCTTCACTACTTTCGGGATCACTTAAAATCCCACGTCACATATTTATTCTTTGGCTTGCCATTCAAGACAAGTTGGCTACGACAGACAAACCATGGCTTGCTCACCTTGGCCCATGTGTCCTATGTAATGAAGGACTGACAGAGACACATGCACATTTATTCTTCCAATGCAGATTTAGTCGAAGATGTCTCACGGAAATTCGAAGAACGGTACGATTCTTATGGCCCA
>NW_011628161.1:16815-30731 GCF_000512975.1 Sesamum indicum | reverse complement strand
AAGAAACCTGAGACGATTCGATAACACCGAGAGGACGCCTACTACCATAGCATTACTGATCATTGAGGACATTCGACAGCGAATCCATAGCATCTCACTCTCTAGATCAGTCAGTACACATGCTTTATTTCGATTATGGCGAATCCCTTGGCCTATCGAGTGATAAACCATTTTGGGACCATATTGTTGTACTGTAACATTTTTACTCAATGAAACTTACTTTTACCAAAAAAAAAGAGAGTGGAAAGATGACATTACATGGGCTTCACAGAAATGGAGGGGTAAACACATAATCAACATGTCTTATAGAGCACTACTTGCAGCATGTGTATACCACATTTGTAAGGAAAGAAACCTGAGACGATTCGATAACACCGAGAGGACTCCTACTACCATAGCATTACTGATCATTGAGGACATTCTACAGCGAATCCATAGCATCTCACTCTCTAGATCAGTCAGTACACATGCTTTTTTTCGATTATGGCGAATCCCTTGGCTTGTCGAGGGATAAACCATTTTGGGACCATATTGTTGTACTGTAACATTTTTACTCAATGAAACTTACTTTTACCAAAAAAAAGAACTTGTTTTAATAAAACCGTGCAAAACAACTAACTTTTGAACGTTCTCAGAATTCGACGAAACTTGACCGAATTGCAGGTCTAGACCCAAGCATTTGTGTTGTAAATTTGCTAAGCTTAATAATAACTACAAGTTAATATAAAAGAAACAAACTTGCTTTAATAAAACCGTGCAAAACAGCTAAATTTTGAACGGTCTCAGAATAGGACGAAACTTGACCCAAACGTTGGTCTAGACCAATGCATTGTGTTGTAAATTTGCTAAGAGTAATAATAACTCAAGTTAGTAACTTGTTTTAATAAAACCGTGCAAAACAGCTAAATTTTGAACATTCTCAGAATTCGACGAAACATGTCCCAAACGTTGGTCTAGGCCCAAGCATTTGTGTGGTAAATTTGCTAAGCGTAATAATAACTACACGAGAGTATAAAAGGGAAACAAACTTGTTTTAATAAAACCATGCAGAACAGTTAACTTTTGAACGTTCACAGAATTCTACGAAACTTGACCCAATTGTAGGTCCAGACCCAAGCATTTGTGTTGTAAATTTGCTAGGCGTGATAATAACTACAAGTTAGTATAAAAGCGAAACAAACTTGTTTAAATAAAATCGTGCAAAACAGCTAAATTTTGAGCATTATCAATATTCGACGAAACTTGATTCAAACATAGGTTTAGACCCAAGATTTTGTGTGTTAAATTTGCTAAGCGTAATAATAACTACAAGTTAATATAAAAGGGAAACAAACTTGCTTTAATAAAACCGTGCAAAACAGCTAAAGGACGAAACTTGACCCAAACGTTGGTCTAGACCAATGCATTGTGTTGTAAATTTGCTAAGCGTAATAATAACTACAAGTTAGTATAAAAGGGAAATAAACTTGTTTTAATAAAACCGTGCAAAACAGCTAAATTTTGAGCATTCTCATAATTCGGTGAAACTTTTTTTTTTTGGTAAATGTAAGTATCATTAAGTAAAATGAAATAGTAGTACAGTACAACAGTGTGGTTATCAGTTGGTTTCTCCCTCGACAGGCCAAGGGATACACCACAGTCTATATAAAGCTCTTGTACTGACTGATCTAGGTAGAGAGATACTAAGGATCCGCTGCTTGATATCCTCAACTATCAATAAAGCCATGGTGCTAGGTGTCCTCTTGGTGTGCTCGAATCTTCTCAAGTTTCTCTCCCTCCAAATGTGGTAAACACATGATGCTAATAGTGCTCGATAAGATATGTTAACAATGTGTTTACCTCTCCATTTTTGGGAAGCCCATTCAATATCCGTTTTCCAGTCTCTATTGGGCCAAGAATATCGTACCATTCTCCGGATAGCTGTGAGACACTGTCGACTAAATCTGCACTGAAAGAATAAGTGGCCATGTGTCTCTGTCGCTCCCTCATTACATAGAATGCATGGGCTAAGGTGCGCTAACCATGATTTGTCCGTTGTAGCCAATTTGCCTAGAATAGCAAGCCACAGGATGAACAAATGACGTGGAATCTTCAGTGATCCCGAAAGTATTGAAGCCCAGCCTACTTTTGGTCCTGGGGGATCAAAAAGCCTATATAGAGCCTGGGTTGTAGGTTTACCCTGATCAAATCTCCAAATAATTCGGTCCTCCCCTCCATGAATTGTGGGTAAACCATGTGTGATCTCCAGACACTCAAAATCTGTGATAGGAGGCCACTGTCACTCTCCTTCACTAATAACCGTGCTCAATCTAGCTTATTCCTCTATTCTGAGTAGTCTCAGTCCCCGTGGGAATGTGACACTGAGTGGTCCGAGATAATGCCACGGGTCCTGCCAAAGGTAAAAAGTTCGCCCATCGCCGATCTGATAGTCCACCATAGGGCGGAGGAAAGCCCGTAGACGTAGAATTTTCTGCCAACCCCATGAGCCTCCATTCTCCCTAATCGTCCAAATGGAGGTGTCGCGTAATCGACCTTGGTAAAGCCATTCAACCCAAATTGAGGTCCTATCGCACCTGATGATGTCACAGAGTTTCTTGGTCATTAATGTGCGATTCAAGATAGCAATATCTTTGAATCCTATTCCTCCCTCATCTTTCGGTTGGCAGAGATCTTTCCATGCTACCTTCGCATAACCACTGTTTGTTGTCCCCTTCCACAAGAAAGTTGGTAGTCTCTTCTCAATTTCGTTAGTAACTTTCTTTGGAAGGATGAACGCCGATGACCAATATAAACTCAGCGACAACAGTACAGATTTAATAATCTGCACCCTACCAGCATAAAAAAGAGCCATACCCTCCCAACCCGCAATGCGTTTATCAATTTTCAACAATAGAGGGTTACAATCAGCAATTGTTAAACCGGAAGATAAAAGAGGTAGCCCTAAATACCTCATCGATAGGACTCCTTCTTGAAATCCGAGTACTTCCAACATCTCCTCTCGTAGTCCTTGTGCTGAACGTGAGATAATGAGGTGGCTTTTCTGCACATTCAGCCTGAGCCCCGACCATTCAGCAAAGCGATCCAATCCTGTCTTAAATACTCCAATAGAGTTCATATCGGCACGACAGAATAGCAACAAATTATCAGCAAAACCCAGCTAAAATATCTTGGCTGCATCACACTTCCAATGAAAGGAAAATAATTCATCCTGGTCAATCAGCTGTAGGAAACCCAATTGTAGGACTTCCATCACAAGCACGAATAAGTATGGTGATAGAGGGTCTCCCTGCCGAAGCCCTCTGGCCCCCGTAAAGAAGTCGTGAGGTTTCCCATTAAGCCCAATAGAAAATGAAGGTGTTGTGACACACTCCTCAATCCATTTCACGAATGTATGAGGGAACCCAAATAACTCCATCACAGCAATTAGGAAATCCCACTCCACCGTATCATATGCCTTTCGAATGTCCACTTTTAAAGCGCACCGGGGTGGTAGATGGGTCTGGTTATATCCCGTAAACAGTTCCTGTGCCAACATGATATTGTCTCCTATGCTTCGTCCGGGCACGAACGCCGCTTGGCACGGACTAATAAGTTTGTCCAGTATCACACTCAATCGTTGGACAAGGAGCTTGGCAATAATCTTGTACAGTACATTGCAGCAAGATATAGGACGGAAATCACCAACATTCATAGGAGAATGTACCTTTGGTATGAGCGTCAAAAGTGTAGTATTTATCTGCTTCAGAATTCGGCCTGTATGAAAGAAATCCAAGACTGCCGAAGACACCTCCTGCCCTATTATAGGCCATGCAGCTTTGAAGAAGCCCGATGAATACCCATCCGGTCCAGGTGCCTTATCTTCAGCAATGTCAAAAATCGCTTGCTTGACATCCGTATGAGTAAATGGCAAAACTAAGGAGTTGACATCATCTTCACTCAATATATGTCTAGCCCATGGTCGCAGGAATCGAAGATCTATCATGTCTCTTCGTCGTTCCCCACCAAGTAAATTTTGATAGTACATGACAAACTCATTAATTACTGCTCCTGGATCTGTGTGAGTGGCTCCATGATCATCATTGATTTGTAAGATTCTTCTCGCCGATCTCCTTTGAGCAATCTTACGAAAGAATACCCGGGAGCACTGGTCACCCCCCTTCATCCACTGCATTTTTTATCTCTGTTGTAGCATAATCTGTTCAAGTTTAGCTGCTTTAGCTAGTACTACCCGGCAGCAGTGTTCCAACAGTAGGAATAGTTCATCCTACCTGTTTGAAGTAACAAGTATTTGCGCCATCTCAAGAAACCCTTTTGCCAGTTGGATATTGTGTGATAAGTACCCCTTTTTTCTCCTCTGCTCTCTAAACATCGGTTTAAGTGCTTTGAGTTTCCTTGTTACGGCATACATGGGTGTCCCTATTATGTTATGTTGCCATACCTGCTGTACACTGGGAATAAATTCTGGAGATAGGGCGAGGTAATTATCGAATCGAAACATACCTCCTAGTTGTTGTTGTATATCCCCACTTAACACCATTGGGGAGTGATCTGAAGTGCGTGCTGTGAGGGAAGAATAATATGATGTCGGGAACTGAGCCATCCATCTATCATTGATCAGCATGCGATCCAGTCTTTTCCAGAGGTTTCGTGGCCCGGCACTGCAATTGTGCCATGTGTACCATTCGCCTTGCATGGGTAATGGTAATAATCCTGTATTCTGGATGCAAGTATTAAAATCTTCCATGCCCATTCGAATATCTCCTGATACACCACAGATTTCACTAAGGTCTCGCACTGTATTGAAATCCCCTCCAACAAGCCACGGAATATCAGCACTCTGCATAGCAATAGTCTCCATGGAGTCCCATAACGCCCTCCTCTCTACCAACTCATTTGCCCCATAGATAACAGTAATAGCAATGGATTCATGAAGTGCACGGATATTAACATGACAGTGAATA
Organism: Sesamum indicum; assembly: GCF_000512975.1. Classification (NCBI taxonomy): domain Eukaryota; kingdom Viridiplantae; phylum Streptophyta; class Magnoliopsida; order Lamiales; family Pedaliaceae; genus Sesamum; species Sesamum indicum. The sequence goes on along the minus strand of NW_011628161.1, from coordinate 25,770 downwards.
AACTGTGTGCTACATTCAACCACATCAACATCAATAAAATTTTCATCCCACGCTATCCAAATCCGATTACCAGACGATCCATAATCCACAAACCATTTCCATTGTGGTAGTAAAAAATCCTGAATATGAGAGACGTTATTGATATGAACACGAGTTTCAAGGAGACCGAGGAATTGTAACCTGAACTCAGCAACGATGTCTTTGACTGCTAACTGATGATCTCGTTTGTTCAGGCCACGAACATTCCATACTACTGCATTCAACATGGATCACAAGGCATGGGGCTGCTATGCTTAGGACCCCGAGACGACTCATCTGTATCATCTAATAGGTGAAGTGCATCAAAAGTATTATATATAACAAGCGCCTTACCCTTTTCCTCACGACTAGGGGCGGCTGCATCTTTAGGGGATTCACGTCCCTCTCTCTGCTTTTCTACCACTCGAGCTGGTGGTGGTCTGCTCATGTTCCGATCAGGCATATTTGTTGGTCGGGATGGTATATAAGTAGTATCACCTTCCTCCCTAGGATGGTTCCTACTCCGTTTACGCATTGTTGGTTCTTGCGGCGTCCCCATTTTTGGTACATATACAGCAATCGATGGTTTAGCTGGTTTTGGTTTGTTGAGGATACACTCTTTGTCAAAGTGTCCCATTGTCATACATCTTTGGCACTTCTGGGGTAGCCATTCGTACTCAACATCGACTTTACAAGGTGATTCTCCTCCATCCTCATCCGGTGTCATAATTATAATGTGCTTCGGTAAATTTGAGGTCACATCCAACATTACACATACACGAGCGAAGTCCAGTCTCGTGCATACTCTCGTAATTGCATCCGGGTAAAGTGGTTTACCCACTCCACTGGCCACCGTACTAAGGCCTTCATCTGTCCATAACTCGACTGGAAGGTGACGTAATTTGATCCACACAGGAACTTGAGTATGCTATAGTTTCCTTAATACCATCCCTGATTCCCATTTTTTAAGAGCCACATAGGATAGGGTCTTGCGAGTGGAGTTATGGAATGCATGAGCTATTTTGTCATTGATAATCGTGTCCGAACATGCATGTAACGGAATATTTCCAACAAACAATCCAGTTGGAGAGCTAGAAAAGTTAGAAAACTGTTTTCTTGTCTTCTTGTGCAGAGTGACATCATCTATGACATCAACAGCTGATGCTGTCATGCCTGCATCAGCAGTGATGCCATCTGTAGTGATCTCAGCAGTGATGTCATCTGTAGTGATGTCAGCAGTGATGTCATCAGAGGTCATCCTAGCATCATCAGTAAAGTCACCTTCCACGTCATCCGCCACAGCAACTGCCAACTCACCATCCCCGTCACCAACAATGGCCACGTCAGCCAGTTGTGGAACTCGCCGTTCACCCGTCGCCGACAAAACAGTCGCGTTTCCGGCGGAAATCCCAATCGCCGATGACTGTTTTTCTGAATCAGATGATATCAATGCATTTTCCGATTCCCCGCTGTTCATTCCCGACGGCAAAAGGCATCTCAATGCCGGTCGTAGCTTGCTAACGCGTGAAGGCGCTCCTCTACTCTCAACGAACGAACGCAGCGACGGTATGCTTCGGAATCTCTCCTTCCATCTATCTTTCAGATCTCTAAGCGCTGCAATGGTTTTCTCGTCGCCTTTGTCAATGACCGCGTTCGCCAATCGCAAGAACTCTTCAAGATTGAAAGGCTCAAACCTTCGTCCGCCATTAATGGAAGATGGAGCTTCACCAAACCCTAACGATGACGCCTGTATTATTGCTTCTTTTCTCAACAGTCCTTCATCTCCAACCTTTGCAAAGCCGGTAGTACTTGCATCGGTCGCCAAAGATACCGGCGACGTTACATATTCGTCCAGCGACTTTTCGTTTTCTGCGTAAAACATCTCTCGTCCCCGCGGCTGTTCGGTTTCATCAATCGCTTGTGGTTCCAATGGCGCAGCAAACCCAAGCAAATTCGGCGCCGAAGCAGCCTCCTTTTCCATGTTCAATGGCGCATCAAATCCGAGCAATTGCGGCGCCGAAACGGCCATTTTTTCCATGTCCGAGGGCGCGGCAAACCCTAGTAATTGCGGCGCTGAAACAGCCGCTTTCTCCATCTCCAAGCCTCCTCTTTTCCCATGCGCAATTAATGTTGATGTCTCCCCATTCATCGGTTTCGATTCGTTCGCCTGAAACTCGCCGGTGAAAGGCGCGGTTTGAATTAAAAGCCGCGTGGTTTTTCCAGTTTTTCTACGGTAGCTATCCTCGCCATCGCCGGTATCATGACCCATTGGACGAAACATGACCCAAACGTGGTTTTTCCAGTTTTTCTACGGTAGCCGCATGGTTTTTCCATTGGACGAAACATGACCCAAACGTTGGTCTAGACCAATGCATTGTGTTGTAAATTTGCTAAGCGTAATAATAACTACAAGTTAGTATAAAAGGGAAACAAACTTGTTTTAATAAAACCGTGCAAAACAGCTAAATTTTGAGCATTCTCAGAATTCGACGAAACTTGACCCGAACGTAATTCTAGACCCAAGAATTTGTGTGTTAAATTTCTAAGCGTAATAATAACTACAAGTTAGTATAAAAGGGAAACAAACTTGCTGTAATAAAACTATGCAGAACAGCTAAATTTTGAGCATTATCAAAATTCGATGAAACTTGATCCAAACCTAGAGTCTAGACCCAAGATTTTGTGAGTTAAATTTTCTAAGCGTAATAATAACTACAAGTTAGTATAAAAGGGAAACAAACTTGCTTTAATTAAACCGTGCAAAACAGCTAAATTTTGAACGTTCTAAGAATTCGACGAAACATGTCCCAAACGTTGGTCTAGACCCAAGCATTTGTGTGGTAAATTGACTAAGTGTAATGATAACTACAAGTTAGTATAAAAGGGAAACAAACTTGTTTTAATAAAACCGTGCAAAACAGTTAACTTTTGAACGTTCACAGAATTCAACGAAACTTGACCCAATCGTAGGTCTAGACCCCAGCATTTGTGTTGTAAATTTGCAAGGTATAATAATAACTACAAGTTAGTATAAAAGGGAAACAAACTTGTTTGAATAAAACCGTGCAAAACAGCTAAATTTTGAGCATTCTCAGGATTCAACGAAACGTGATCCAAACGTAGGTCTAGACCCAAGAGTTTGTGTGTTAAATTTTCTAAGGGTAATAATAACTAAAAGTTAGTTTAAAAGGGAAACAAATTTGATTTAATAAAACCGTGCAAAACAACTAACTTTTGCACGTTCTCAGAATTCGACGAAACTTGACCCAATCGCAGGTCTAGACCCAAGCATTTGTGTTGCTAAGCGTAATAATAACTACAAGTTAATATAAAAGGCAAACAAACTTGTTTTAATAAAATCGTGCAAAACAGCTAAATTTTGAACGGTCTCAGAATAGGACGAAACTTGACCCAAACATTGGTCTAGACCAATGCATTGTGTTGTAAATTTGCTAGGAGTAATAATAACTACAAGTTCGTATAAAAGGGAAACAAACTTGCTTTACTAAAACCGTGCAAAACAGATAAATTTTGAACATTCTAAGAATTCGACGAAACATGTCCCAAACATTGGTCAAAGCCCAAGCATTTGTGTGGTAAATTTGCTAAACGTAATAATAACTACACGATAGTATAAAAGGGAAACAAACTTGTTTTAATAAAACCATGCAAAACAGTTAACTTTTGAACGTTCACAGAATTCAACGAAACTTGACCCAATTGTAGGTCCAGACCCAAGCATTTGTGTTGTAAATTTGCTTGGCGTGATAATAACTACAAGTTAGTATAAAAGCGAAACAAACTTGTTTAAATAAAACCGTGCAAAACGGCTAAATTTTGAGCATTATCAAAATTCGACGAAACTTGATCCAAACATAGGTCTAGACCCAAGATTTTGTGTGTTAAATTTTCTAAGTGTAATAATAACTACAAGTTAGTATAAAAGGGAAACAAACTAATAATAACTACAAGTTAATATAAAAGGGAAACAAACTTGCTTTAATAAAACCGTGCAAAACAGCTAAAGAACGAAACTTGACACAAACGTTGGTCTACACCAATGCATTGTGTTGTGAATTTGCTAAGCGTAATAATAACTACAAGTTAGTATAAAAGGGAAATAAACTTGTTTTAATAAAACCGTGCAAAACAGCTAAACTTTAAACATTCTCATAATTCGACGAAACTTGACCCAAACGTAATTCTAGACCCAAGAACTTGTGTGTTAAATTTCTAAGCATAATAGTAACTACAAGTTAGTATATAAGGGAAACAAACTTGCTTTAATAAAACGTGCAGAACAACTAAATTTCAAATGTTCTAAAAATTTTACGAAACTTGACCCAAACGTAGATCTAGACCAAAGCATTTGTGTTATACATTTGCTAAGCGTAGTAATAACTACAAGTTAGTATAAAAGCGAAACAAACTTGCTTTAATTAAACCGTGTAAAACAGCAAAATTTTGAACGTTCTCAAAATTCAACGAAACATGTCCCAAACGTTGGTCTAGACCCAAGAATTTGTGTGGAAAATTTGCTAAGTGTAATAATAACTACAAGTTAGTGTAAAAGGAAAACAAAATTGTTTCAATAAAACCGTGCAAAATAGTTAACTTTTGAACGTTCACAGAATTTAACGAAACTTGACCCAATCGTAGGTCTAGACCCAAGCATTTGTGTTGTAAATTTGCTAGGCGTAATAATAACTACAAGTTAGTATAAAAGTGAAACAAACTTGTTTCAATAAAACCGTGCAAAACAGCTAAATTTTGAGCATTCTTAGAATTCGACGAAACTTGACTCAAACGTAATTCTAGACCCAAGAATTTGTGTGTTAAATTTTCTAAGCGTAATAATAACTACAAGTTAGTATAAAAGGGAAACAAACTTGTTTTAATAAAACCGTGCAAAACAACTAACTTTTGAACGTTTCTCAGAACTCGATAAAACTTGACCCAATTGCAGGTCCAGACCCAAGCATTTGTGTTGTAAATTTGCTAAGCGTAATAATAACTAGAAGTTAATATAAAAGGGAAACAAACTTGCTTTAATAAAACCTTGCAAAACAGCTTAATTATGAACGGTCTCTGAATTGGACGAAACTTGACCCAAACGCTGGTCTAGACCAATGCATTGTGTTGTACATTTGCTAAGCGTAATAATAACTACAAGTTAGTATAAAAGGGAAACAAACTTGTTTTAATAAAACCGTGCAAAACAGCTAAATTTTGAGCATTCTCAGAATTCGACGAAACTTGACCCAAACGTAATTCTAGACCCAAGAATTTGTGTTTTAAATTTCTAAGCGTAATAATAACTACAAGTTAGTGTAAAAGGGAAACAAAATTGTTTTAATAAAACCGTGCAAAATAGTTAACTTTTGAACGTTCACAGAATTCAACGAAACTTGACCCAATCGTAGGTCTAGACCTAAGCATTTGTGTTATAAATTTGCTAGGCGTGATAATAACTACAAGTTAGTATAAAAGCGAAACAAACTTGTTTAAATAAAACCGTGCAAAACAGCTAAATTTTGAGCATTATCAAAATTCGGCGAAACTTGATCCAAACATAGGTCTATACCCAAGATTTTGTGTGTTAAATTTTCTAAGTGTAATAATAACTACAAGTTAGTATAAAAGGGAAACAAACTTGTTTTAATAAAAACGTGCAAAACAACTAACTTTTTAGCGTTCTCAGAATTCGACGAAACTTGACCCAATTGCAGGTCTAGACCCAAGCATTTGTGTTGTAAATTTTCTAAGCGTAATAATAACTACATAAAACGTGCAGAACAACTAAATTTGGAACGTTCTAAAAATTTTACTAAACTTGACCCAAACGTAGATCTAGACCCAAGCATTTGTGTTATACATTTGCTAAGCGTAGTGATAACTACAAGTTAGTATAAAAGGGAAACAAACTTGTTTTAATAAAAACGTGCAAAACAACTAACTTTTTAGCGTTCTCAGAATTCGACGAAACTTGACCCAATTGCAGGTCTAGACCCAAGCATTTGTGTTGTAAATTTTCTAAGCGTAATAATAACTACAAGTTAGTATAAAAGGGAAATAAACTTGTTTTAATAAAACCGTGCAAAACTGCTAAATATTGAGCATTCTCATAATTCAACGAAACTTGATCCAAACGTAATTCTAGACCCAAGAATTTGTGTGTTAAATATCTAAGCGTAATAGTAACTACAAGTTAGTATAAAAGGGAAACAAACTTGCTTTAATAAAACGTGCAGAACAGCTAAATTTTGAACGTTCTAAAAATTTTACGAAACTTGACCCAAACGTAGATCTAGACCCAAGCATTTGTGTTATACATTTGCTAAGCGTAGTAATAACTACAAGTTAGTATAAAAGGGAAACAAACTTGCTTTAATAAAACCGTGCAAAACAGCAAAATTTTGAACGTTCTCAAAATTCAACGAAACATGTCCCAAAAGTTGGTCTAGACCCAAGAATTTGTGTGGAAAATTTGCTAAGTGTAATAATAACTACAAGTTAATGTAAAAGGGAAACAAAATTGTTTTAATAAAACCGTGCAAAATAGTTAACTTTTGAACGTTCACAGAATTCAACGAAACTTGACCCAATCGTAGGTCTAGACCCAAGCATTTGTGTTGTAAATTTGCTAGGCGTAATAATAACTACAAGTTTGTATAATAGTGAAACAAACTTGTTTTAATAAAATCGTGCCAAATTTGCTAAGCGTAATAATAACTACACGATAGTATAAAAGGGAAACAAAATTGTTTTAATAAAACCGTGCAAAATAGTTAACTTTTGAACGTTCACAGAATTCAACGAAACTTGACCCAATTGTAAGTCCTGTCCCAAGCATTTATGTTGTAAATTTGCTAGGCGTGATAATAACTACAAGTTAGTATAAAAGCGAAACAAACTTGTTTAAATAAAACCGCGCAAAACAGCTAAATTTTGAGCATTATCAAAATTCGACGAAACTTGATCCAAACATAGGTCTAGACTCAAGATTTTGCGTGTTAAATTTTCTATGCATAATAATAACTACAAGTTAGTATAAAAGGGAAACAAACTTGTTTTGATAAAAACGTGCAAAACAACTAACTTTTGAGCGTTCTCAGAATTCGACGAAACTTGACCCAATTGCAGGTCTAGACCCAAGCATTTGTGTAAAAGGAAAACAAATTTGTTTTAATAAAACCGTGCAAAATAGTTAACTTTTGAACGTTCACAGAATTCAACGAAACTTGACCCAATCGTAGGTCTAGACCCAAGCATTTGTGTTGTAAATTTGCTAGGCGTAATAATAACTAAGAGTTAGTATAAAAGTGAAAGACACTTGTTTTAATAAAACCGTGCCAAATAGCTAAATTTTAAGCATTCTCAGAATTCGACGAAACATGATCCAAACGTAGGTCTAGACCCAAGAGTTTGTGTGTTAAATTTTCTAAGCGTAATAATAACTACAATTTAGTATAAAAGGGAAACAAACTTGTTTTAATAAAACCGTGCAACAACTAACGAAACAAACTTGCTTTAATAAAACTGTGCAGAACAGCTAAATTTTTAACGTTCTAAAAATTTTACGAAACTTGACCCAAACGTAGATCTAGACCCAAGCATTTGTGTTATACATTTGCTAAGCGTAGTAATAATTACAAGTTAGTATAAAAGGGAAACAAACTTGCTTTAATAAAACCGTGCAAAACAGCTAAATTTTGAACGTTCTAAGAATTCGACGAAACATGTCCCAAACGTTGGTCTAGACCCAAGCATTTGTGTGGTAAATTTGCTAAGTTTAATGATAACTACAAGTTAGTATAAAAGGGAACCAAACTTGTTTGAATAAAACCGTGCAAAACATCTAAATTTTGAGCATTCTCAGGATTCAACGAAACGTGACCCAATCGTAGGTCTAGACCCAAGAGTTTGTGTGTTAAATTTTCTAAGGGTAATAATAACTACAAGTTAGTTTAAAAGGGAATCAAATTTGATTTAATAAAACCGTGCAAAACAACTAACTTTTGAACGTTCTCAGAATTCGACGAAACTTGACCCAATCGCAGGTCTAGACCCAAGCATTTGTGTTGTAAATTTGCTAAGCATAATAATAACTACAAGTTAATATAAAAGGCAAACAAACTTGCTTTAATAAAACCGTGCAAAACAGCTAAATTTTGAGCATTATCAAAATTCGACGAAACTTGATCCAGACGTAGGTCTAGACCCAAGATTTTGTGTGTTAAATTTTCTAAGCGTAATAATAACTACAAGTTAGTATAAAAGGGAAACAAACTTGTTTTAATAAAAACGTGCAAAACAACTAACTTTTGAACGTTCTCAGAATTCGACGAACTTTAAACTTGACCCAATCGTAGGTCTAGACCCAAGCATTTGTGTTGTAAATTTGCTAAGTGTAATAATAAGTACAAGTTAATGTAAAAGGGAAACAAACTTGCTTTAATAAAACCGTGCAAAACAGCTAAAGGACGAAACTTGACCCAAACGTTGGTCTAGACCAATGCATTGTGTTGTAAATTTGTTAAGCATAATAATAACTACAAGTTAGTATAAAAGGAAAACAAACTTGTTTTAATAAAATCGTGCAAAACTGCTACATTTTGACCATTCTCATAATTCAACGAAACTTGACCCTAACGTAATTCTAGACCCAAGAATTTGTGTGTTAAATTTCTAAGCGTAATAGTAACCACAAGTTAGTATAAAAGGGAAACAAACTTGCTTTAGTAAAACGTGCAGAACAGCTAAATTTTGAACGTTCTAAAAATTTTACGAAACTTGACCCAAACGTACATCTAGACCCAAGCATTTGTGTTATACATTTGCTAAGCGTAGTAATCTACAAGTTAGAATAAAAGGGAAACAAACTTGCTAAGTGTAATAATAACTACAAGTTAGTGTAAAAGGGAAACAAACTTGTTT
>NW_011628161.1:15555-16639 GCF_000512975.1 Sesamum indicum | reverse complement strand
CAAACTTGCTAAGTGTAATAATAACTACAAGTTAGTGTAAAAGGGAAACAAACTTGTTTTAATAAAACCGTGCAAAACAACTAACTTTTGAACGTTTCTCAGAATTCAATAAAACTTGACACAATTGCAGGTCTATACCCAAGCATTTGTGTTGTAAATTTGCTAGGCGTAATAATAACTAAGAGTTAGTATAAAAGTGAAACAAACTTGTTTTAATAAAACCGTGCCAAATAGCTAAATTTTGAGCATTCTCAGAATTCGACGAAACTTGATCCAAACGTAGGTCTAGACCCAAGAGTTTGTGTGTTAAATTTTCTAAGCGTAATAATAACTACAATTTAGTATAAAAGGGAAACAAACTTCTTTTAATAAAACCGTGCAAAACAACTAACTTTTGAACGTTTCTCAGAATTCAATAAAACTTGACCCAATTGCAGGTCTATACCCAAGCATTTGTGTTGTAAATTTGCCAAGCGTAATAATAACTACAAGTTAATATAAAAGGGAAACAAACTTGCTTTGATAAAACCGTGCAAAACAGCTAAATTATGAACGGACTCTGAATTGGACGAAACTTGACCCAAACGGTGGTCTAGACCAATGCATTGTGTTGTAAATTTGCTAAGCGTAATAATAACTACAAGTTAGTATAAAAGAGAAACAAACTTGTTTTAATAAAACCGTGCAAAACAGCTAAATTTTGAATGTTCTAAGAATTCGACGAAACATGTCCCAAACGTTGGTCTAGACCCAAGCATTTGTGTGGTAAATTTGCTAAGTGTAATGATAACTACAAGTTAGTATAAAAGGGAAACAAACTTGTTTTAATAAAACCGTGCAAAACAGTTAACTTTTGAACGTTCACAGAATTCAACGAAACGTGACCCAATCGTATGTCTAGACCCAAGCATTTGTGTTGTAAATTTGCTAGGCATAATAATAAGTACAAGTTAGTATAAAAGGGAAACAAACTTGTTTGAATAAAACCGTGCAAAACATCTAAATTTTGAGCATTCTCAGGATTCGACGAAACGTGATCCGAACGTAGGTCTAGACCCAAGAGTTTGTGTGTTAAATTTTCTAA
>NW_011628161.1:14052-15527 GCF_000512975.1 Sesamum indicum | reverse complement strand
CAAATTTGATTTAATAAAACCGTGCAAAACAACTAACTTTTGAACGTTCTCAGAATTCGACGAAACTTGACCCAATCGCAGGTCTAGACCCAAGCATTTGTGTTGTAAATTTGCTAAGCGTAATAATAACTACAAGTTAATATAAAAGGCAAACAAACTTGCATTAATAAAACCGTGCAACACAGCTAAATTTTGAACGGTCTCAGAATAGGACGAAACTTGACCCAAACGTTGGTCTAGACCAATGCATTGTGTTGTAAATTTGCTAGGAGTAATAATAACTACAAGTTAGTATAAAAGGGAAACAAACTTGCTTTACTAAAACCGTGCAAAACAGCTAAATTTTGAACATTCTCAGAATTCGACGAAACATGTCCCAAACGTTGGTCTAAGCCCAAGCATTTGTGTGGTAAATTTGCTAAGCGTAATAATAACTACACGATAGTATAAAAGGAAAACAAACTTGTTTTAATAAAACCATGCAAAACAGTTAAATTTTGAACGTTCACAGAATTCAACGAAACTTGACCCAAGTGTAGGTGCAGACCCAAGCATTTGTGTTGTAAATTTGCTAGGCGTAATAATAACTAAAAGTTAGTATAAAAGTGAAACAAACTTGTTTTAATAAAACCGTGCCAAATAGCTAAATTTTGAGCATTCTCAGAATTCGACGAAACTTGATCCAAACGTAGGTCTAGTCCCAAGAGTTTGTGTGTTAAATTTTCTAAGGGTAAAAATAACTACAAGTTAGTATAAAAGGAAACAAACTTATTTTAATAAAACCGTGCAAAACAACTAACTTTTGAACGTTTCTCAGAATTCAAAACTTGACCCAATTGCAGGTCACCCAAGCATTTGTGTTGTAAATTTGCTGAGCGTAATAATAACTACAAGTTAATATAAAAGGGAAACAAACTTGCTTTAATAAAATAGTGCAAAATAGCTAAATTTTGAACGGTCTCAGAATAGGACGAAACTTGACCCAAACGTTGGAATAGACCAATGCATTGTGTTGTAAATTTGCTAGGAGTAATAATAACTACAAGTTAGTATAAAAGGGAAACAAACTTGCTTTACTAAAATCGTGCAAAACAGCTAAATTTTGAACATTCTCAGAATTCGACGAAACATGTCCCAAACGTTGGTCTAAGCCCAAGCATTTGTGTGGTAAATTTGCTAAGCGTAATAATAACTACACGATAGTATAAAAAGAAAACAAACTTGTTTTAATAAAACCGTGCAAAACAATTAAATTTTGAACCTTCACAGAATTCAACGAAACTTGACACAATTGTAGGTCCAGACCCAAGCATTTGTGTTGTAAATTTGCTAGGCGTGATAATAACTACAAGTTAGTATAAAAGCGAAACAAACTTGTTTAAATAAAACCGTGCAAAACAGCTAAATTTTGAGCATTATCAAAATTTGACGAAACTTGATCCAGACGTAGGTCTAGACCCAAGATTTTGTGTGTT
>NW_011628161.1:10310-13885 GCF_000512975.1 Sesamum indicum | reverse complement strand
AAAAGGGAAACAAACTGGCTTTAATAAAACCGTGCAAAACAGCTAAAGGACGAAACTTGACCCAAACGTTGGTCTAGACCAACGCATTGTGTTGTAAATTTGCTAAGTGTAATAATAACTACAAGTTAATATAAAAGGGAAACAAACTTGCTTTGATAAAACCGTGCAAAACAGCTAAATTATGAACGGACTCTGAATTGGACGAAACTTGACCCAAACGTTGGTCATTGTGTTGTAAATTTGCTAAGCGTAATAATAACTTCAAGTTAGTATAAAAGGGAAACAAACTTGCTTTAATAAAACGTGCAGAACAGCTAAATTTTGAACGTTCTAAAAATTTTACGGAACTTGACCCAAACGTAGACCTAGACCCAAGCATTTGTGTTATACATTTGCTAAGCGTAGTGATAACTACAAGTTAGTATAAAAGGGAAACAAACTTGTCTTAATAAAATCGTACAAAACAGCTAAATTTTGAGCATTCTCATAATTCAACGAAACTTGACCCAAACGTAATTCTAGACCCAACAATTTGTGTGTTAAATTTCTAAGCGTAATAGTAACCACAAGTTAGTATAAAAGGGAAACAAACTTGTTTTAATAAAACCGTGCAAAATAGTTAACTTTTGAACGTTCACAGAATTCAACGAAACTAGACCCAATCGTAGGTCCAGACCCAAGCATTTGTGTTGTAAATTTGCTAGGCGTGATAATAACTACAAGTTAGTATAAAAGCGAAACAAACTTGTTTAAATAAAACCGTGCAAAACAGCTAAAATTTGAGCATTATCAAAATTCGACAAAACTTGATCCAAACGTAGGTCTAGACCCAAGATTTTGTGTGTTGAATTTTCGAAGCGTAATAATAACTACAAGTTAGTATAAAAGGGAAACAAACTTATTTTAATAAAAACGTGCAAAACAACACTTATTTTAATAAAAACGTGCAAAACAACTAACTTTTGAACGTTCTCAAAATTCGACGAAACTTGACCCAGTTACAGGTCTAGACCCAAGCATTTGTGTTGTAAGTTTGCTAAGCGTAATAATAACTACAAGTTAATATAAAAGGGAAACAAACTGGCTTTAATAAAACCGTGCAAAACAACTAACTTTTGAACGTTCTCAAAATTCGACGAAACTTGACCCAGTTACAGGTCTAGACCCAAGCATTTGTGTTGTAAGTTTGCTAAGCGTAATAATAACTACAAGTTAATATAAAAGGGAAACAAACTGGCTTTAATAATCGACGAAACTTGACCCAAACGTAATTCTAGACCCAAGAATTTGTGTGTTAAATTTCTAACCGTAATAGTAATTACAAGTTAGTATAAAAGGGAAACAAAGTTGCTTTAATAAAACGTGCAGAACAACTAAATTTTGAATGTTCTAAAAATTTTACGGAACTTGACCCAAACGTAGATTTAGACCCAAGTATTTGTGTTATACATTTGCTAAGCGTAGTAATAACTACAAGTTAGTATAAAAGGGAAACAAACTTGCTTTAATAAAATCGTGCAAAACAGCAAAATTTTGAACGTTCTCAAAATTCAACGAAACATGTCCCAAACGTTGGTCTAGACAAAAGAATTTGTGTGGAAAATTTGCTATGTGTAATAATAACTACAAGTTAGTGTAAAAGGAAAACAAAATTGTTTTAATAAAACCGTGCAAAATAGTTAACTTTTGAACGTTCAAAGAATTCAACGAAACTTAAGCGTAATAATAACTACAAGTTAATATAAAAGGGAAACAAACTTGCTTTAATAAAACCGTGGAAAACAGCTAAATTATGAACGGTCTCTGAATTGGACGAAACTTGACCCAAACGCTGGTCTAGACCAATGCATAGTGTTGCAAATTTGCTAAGCGTAATAATAACTACAAGTTAGTATAAAAGGGAAACAAAGTTGTTTTAATAAAACCGTGCAAAACAACTAACTTTTGAACGTTTCTCAGAATTCAATAAAACTTGACACAATTGCAGGTCTATACCCAAGCATTTGTGTTGTAAATTTGCTAAGTGTAATAATAACTACAAGTTAATATAAAAGGGAAACAAACTTGCTTTGATAAAACCGTGCAAAACAGCTAAATTTTGAACGTTCTAAGAATTCGACGAAACATGTCCCAAACGTTGGTCTAGACCCAAGCATTTGTGTGGTAAATTTGCTAAGTGTAATGATAACTACAAGTTAGTATAAAAGAGAAACAAAGTTGGTTTAATAAAACCGTGCAAAACAGTTAACTTTTGAACGTTAACAGAATTCAACGAAACGTGACCCAATCGTAGGTCTAGACCCAAGCATTTGTGTTGTAAATTTGCTAGACATAATAATAACAACAAGTTAGTATAAAAGGGAAACAAACTTGTTTGAATAAAACCGTGCAAAATATCTAAATTTTAGGCATTCTCAGGATTCGACGAAACGTGATCCAAACGTAGGTCTAGACCCAAGAGTTTGTGTGTTAAATTTTCTAAGGGTAATAATAACTACAAGTTAGTTTAAAAGGGAAACAAATTTGATTTAATAAAACCATGGAAAATAGTTAATTTTTGAACGTTCACAGAATTCAACGAAACTTGACCCAATCGTAGGTCTAGACCCAAGCATTTGTGTTGTAAATTTTCTAGGCATAATAATAACTACAAGTTAGTATAAAAGTGAAACAAAGTTGTTTTAATAAAACCGTGCCAAATTAATTTGAGCTGAGCATTCTCAGAATTCGACGAAACTTGATCCAAACGTAGGTCTAGACCCAAGAGTTTGTGTGTTAAATTTTCTAAGCGTAATAATAACTACAAGTTAGTATAAAAGGGAAACAAACTTGTTTTAATAAAACCGTGCAAAACAACTAACTTTTGAACGTTTCTCAGAATTCGACGAAACTTGACCCAATTGCAGGTCTAGACCCAAGCATTTGTGTTGTAAATTTGCTAAGTGTAATAATTACTACAAGTTAATATAAAAGGGAAACAAACTTGCTTGAATAAAACCGTGCAAAACAGCTAAAGGACGAAACTTGACCCAAACGTTGGTCTAGACCAATGCATTGTATTGTAAATTTGTTAAGCGTAATAATAACTACAAGTTAGTATAAAAGGAAAACAAACTTGTTTTAATAAAATCGTGCAAAACTGCTACATTTTGACCATTCTCATAATTCAACGAAACTTGACCCTAACGTAATTCTAGACCCAAGAATTTGTGTGTTAAATTTCTAAGCGTAATAATAACTACAAGTTAGTGTAAAAGGGAAACAAACTTGCTTTAATAAAACTGTGCAGAACAGCTAAATTTTGAACGTTCTAAAAATTTTACGAAACTTGACCCAAACGTACATCTAGACCCAAGCATTTGTGTTATACATTTGCTAAGCGTAGTAATAACTACAAGCTAGAATAAAAGGGAAACAAACTTGCTAAGTGTAATAATAACTACAAGTTAGTGTAAAAGGGAAACAAACTTGTTTTAATAAAACCGTGCAAAATAGTTAACTGTTGAACGTTCACAGAATTCAACGAAACTAGACCCAATCGTAGGTCTAGACCCAAGCATTTGTGTTGTAAATTT
>NW_011628161.1:9187-10017 GCF_000512975.1 Sesamum indicum | reverse complement strand
TACAAGTTAATGTAAAAGGGAAACAAACTTGCTTTAATAAAACCGTGCAAAACAGCTAAAGGACGAAACTTGACCCAAACGTTGGTCTAGACCAATGCATTGTGTTGTAAATTTGTTAAACGTAATTATAACTACAAGTTAGTATAAAAGGGAAACAAACTTGTTTTAATAAAATCGTGCAAAACAGCTAAATTTTGAGCATTCTCATAATTCAGCGAAACTTGACCCAAACGTAATTCTAGACCCAAGAATTTGTGTGTTAAATTTCTA
This sequence comes from Sesamum indicum, assembly GCF_000512975.1. NCBI lineage: Eukaryota > Viridiplantae > Streptophyta > Magnoliopsida > Lamiales > Pedaliaceae > Sesamum > Sesamum indicum. Next base: position 9,747 of record NW_011628161.1, on the reverse strand, counting down.
AGCGTAATAGTAACCACAAGTTAGTATAAAAGGGAAACAAACTTGCTTTAGTAAAACGTGCAGAACAGCTAAATTTTGAACGTTCTAAAAATTTTACGAAACTTGACCCAAACGTACATCTAGACCCAAGCATTTGTGTTATACATTTGCTAAGCGTAGTAATCTACAAGTTAGAATAAAAGGGAAACAAACTTGCTAAGTGTAATAATAACTACAAGTTAGTGTAAAAGGGAAACAAACTTGTTTTAATAAAACCGTGCAAAATAGTTAACTTTTGAACGTTCACAGAATTCAACGAAACGTGACCCAATCGTAGGTCTAGACCCAAGCATTTGTGTTGTAAATTTGCTAGGCATAATAATAAGTACAAGTTAGTATAAAAGGGAAACAAACTTGTTTGAATAAAACCGTGCAAAACATATAAATTTTGAGCATTCTCAGGATTCGACGAAACGTGATCCAAACGTAGGTCTAGACCCAAGAGTTTGTGTGTTAAATTTTCTAAGCGTAATAATAACTACAAGTTAGTATAAAAGGAAAACAAACTTGTTTTAATAAAA
>NW_011628161.1:5368-9072 GCF_000512975.1 Sesamum indicum | reverse complement strand
TTGACCCAATCGCAGGTCTAGACCCAAGCATTTGTGTTGTAAATTTGCTAAGCGTAATAATAACTACAAGTTAATATAAAAGGCAAACAAACTTGCTTTAATAAAACCGTGCAACACAGCTAAATTTTGAACGGTCTCAGAATAGGAGGAAACTTGACCCAAACGTTGGTCTAGACCAATGCATTGTGTTGTAAATTTGCAAGGAGTAATAATAACTACAAGTTAGTATAAAAGGGAAACAAACTTGCTTTACTAAAACCGTGCAAAACAGCTAAATTTTGAACATTCTCAGAATTCGACGAAACATGTCCCAAACGTTGGTCTAAGCCCAAGCATTTGTGTGGTAAAATTGCTAAGCGTAATAATAACTACACGATAATATAAAAGGAAAACAAACTTGTTTTAATAAAACCATGCAAAACAGTTAAATTTTGAACGTTCACAGAATTCAACGAAACTTGACCCAATTGTAGGTGCAGACCCAAGCATTTGTGTTGTAAATTTGCTAGGCGTAATAATAACTAAAAGTTAGTATAAAAGGGAAACAAACTTGCTTTACTAAAACCGTGCCAAACAGCTAAATTTTGAGCATTCTCAGAATTCGACGAAACTTGATCCAAACGTAGGTCTAGTCCCAAGAGTTTGTGTGTTAAATTTTCTAAGGGTAAAAATAACTACAAGTTAATATAAAAGGAAACAAACTTATTTTAATAAAACCGTGCAAAACAACTAACTTTTGAACGTTTCTCAGAATTCTATAAAACTTGACCCAATTGCAGGTCACCCAAGCATTTGTGTTGTAAATTTGCTGAGCGTAATAATAACTACAACTTAATATAAAAAGGAAACAAACTTGCTTTAATAAAATAGTGCAAAACAGCTAAATTTTGAACGGTCTCAGAATAGGACGAAACTTGACCCAAACGTTGGAATAGACCAATGCATTGTGTTGTAAATTTGCTAGGAGTAATAATAACTACAAGTTAGTATAAAAGGGAAACAAACTTGCTTTACTAAAACCGTGCAAAACAGCTAAATTTTGAACATTCTCAGAATTCGACGAAACATGTCCCAAACGTTGGTCTAAGCCCAAGCATTTGTGTGGTAAATTTGCTAAGCGTAATAATAACTACACGATAGTATAAAAGGAAAACAAACTTGTTTTAATAAAACCGTGCAAAACAATTAAATTTTGAACCTTCACAGAATTCAACAAAACTTGACCCAATTGTAGGTCCAGACCCAAGCATTTGTGTTGTAAATTTGCTAGGCGTGATAATAACTACAAGTTAGTATAAAAGCGAAACAAACTTGTTTAAATAAAACCGTGCAAAACAGCTAAATTTTGAGCATTATCAAAATTCGAAACTTGATCATCCAGACGTAGGTCTAGACCCAAGATTTTGTGTGTTAAATTTTCTAAGCGTAATAATAACTAGAAGTTAGTATAAAAGGGAAACAAACTTGTTTTAATAAAAACGTGCAAAACAACTAACTTTTGAACGTTCTCAGAATTCGACGAAACTTGACCCAATTGCAGGTCTAGACCCAAGCTTTTGTGTTGTAAATTTGCTAAGCGTAATAATAACTACAAGTTAATATAAAAGGGAAACAAACTTGCTATAATAAAACCGTGCAAAACAGCTAAAGGACGAAACTTGACCCAAACGTTGGTCTAGACCAATGCATTGTGTTGTAAATTTGCTAAGTGTAATAATAACTACAAGTTAATATAAAAGGGAAACAAACTTGCTTTAATAAAACCGTGCAAAACAGCTAAATTATGAACGGACTCTGAATTGGACGAAACTTGACCCAAACGTTGGTCATTGTGTTGTAAATTTGCTAAGCGTAATAGTAACTACAAGTTAGTATAAAAGGGAAACAAACTTGTTTTAATAAAACCATGCAAAACAGTTAACTTTTGAACGTTCACAGAATTCAATGAAACTTGACCCAATTGTACGTCCAGACCCAAGCATTTGTGTTGTAAATTTGTTAGGCGTTATAATAACTATAAGTTAGTATAAAAGCGAAACAAACTTGTTTAAATAAAACCGTGCAAAACAGCTAAAATTTGAGCATTATCAAAATTCGACGAAACTTGATCCAAACGTAGGTCTAGACCCAAGATTTTGTGTGTTGAATTTTCTAAGCGTAATAATAACTACAAGTTAGTATAAAAGGGAAACAAACTTATTTTAATAAAAACGTGCAAAACAACTAACTTTTGAACGTTCTCAAAATTCGACGAAACTTGACCCAATTACAGGTCTAGACCCAAGCATTTGTGTTGTAAGTTTGCTAAGCGTAATAATAACTACAAGTTAATATAAAAGGAAAACAAACTGGCTTTAATAAAACCGTGCAAAACAGCTAAAGGACGAAACATGACCCAAACGTTGGTCTAGTCCAATGCATTGTGTTGTAAATTTGCTAAACGTAATAATAACTATAAGTTAGTATAAAAGGGAAACAAACTTGTTTTAATAAAATCGTGCAAAACAGCTAAATTTTGAGCATTCTCATAATTCGACGAAACTTGACCCAAACGTAATTCTAGACCCAAGAATTTGTGTGTTAAATTTCTAACCGTAATAGTAATTACAAGTTAGTAAAGAAGGGAAACAAAGTTGCTTTAATAAAACGTGCAGAACAGCTAAATTTTGAATGTTCTAAAAATTTTACGGAACTTGACCCAAACGTAGATCTAGACCCAAGTATTTGTGTTATACATTTGCTAAGCGTAGTAATAACTACAAGTTAGTATAAAAGGGAAACAAACTTGCTTTAATAAAATCGTGCAAAACAGCAAAATTTTGAACGTTCTCAAAATTCAACGAAACATGTCCCAAACGTTGGTCTAGACAAAAGAATTTATGTGGAAAATTTGCTATGTGTAATAATAACTACAAGTTAGTGTAAAAGGAAAACAAAATTGTTTTAATAAAACCGTGCAAAATAGTTAACTTTTGAACGTTCACAGAATTCAACGAAACTTGACCCAATCGTAGGTCTAGACCCAAGCATTTGTGTTGTAAATTTGCTAGGCGTAATAATAACTAAGAGTTAGTATAAAAGTGAAACAAACTTGTTTTAATAAAACCGTGCCAAATAGCTAAATTTTGAGCATTCTCAGAATTTGACGAAACTTGATCCAAACGTAGGTCTAGACCCAAGAGTTTGTGTGTTAAATTTTCTAAGCGTAATAATGACTACAATTTAGTATAAAAGGGAAACAAACTTCTTTTAATAAAACCGTGCAAAACAACTAACTTTTGAACGTTTCTCAGAATTCGATAAAACTTGACCCAATTGCAGGTCTAGACCCAAGCATTTGTGTTGTAAATTTGCCAAGCGTAATAATAACTACAAGTTAATATAAAAGGGAAACAAACTTGCTTAATTAAACCGTGGAAAACAGCTAAATTATGAACGGTCTCTGAATTGGACGAAACTTGACCCAAACGCTGGTCTAGACCAACGCATGGTGTTGTAAATTTGCTAAGCGTAATAATAACTACAAGTTAGTATAAAAGAGAAACAAACTTGTTTTAATAAAACCGTGCAAAACAGCTAAATTTTGAGCATTCTCTGAATTCGACGAAACTTGCCCCAAACGTAATTCTACACCCAAGAATTTGTGTGTTAAATTTCTAACCGTTATAGTAATTACAAGTTAGTATAAAAGGGAAACAAACTTG
>NW_011628161.1:2068-5311 GCF_000512975.1 Sesamum indicum | reverse complement strand
TGACCCAAACGTAGATCTAGACCCAAGCATTTGTGTTATACATTTGCTAAGCGTAGTAATAATTAGAAGTTTGCCTAAAAGGGAAACAAACTTGCTTTAATAAAATCGTGCAAAACAGCTAAATTTTGAACGTTCTAAGAATTCGACGAAACATGTCCCAAACGTTGGTCTAGACCCAAGCATTTGTGTGGTAAATTTGCTAAGTGTAATGATAACTACAAGTTAGTATAAAAGAGAAACAAAGTTGATTTAATAAAACCGTGCAAAACAGTTAACTTTTGAACGTTAACAGAATTCAACGAAACGTGACCCAATCGTAGGTCTAGACCCAAGCATTTGTGTTGTAAATTTGCTAGGCATAATAATAACTACAAGTTAGTATAAAAGGGAAACAAACTTGTTTGAATAAAAAATATCTAAATTTTGAGCATTCTCAGGATTCGACGAAACGTGATCCAAACGTAGGTCTAGACCCAAGAGTTTGTGTGTTAAATTTTCTAAGGGTAATAATAACTACAAGTTAGTTTAAAAGGGAAACAAATTTGATTTAATAAAACCATGCAAAATAGTTAACTTTTGAACGTTCACAGAATTCAACGAAACTTGACCCAATCGTAGGTCTAGACCCAACCATTTGTGTTGTAAATTTGCTAGGCATAATAATAACTACAAGTTAGTATAAAAGTGAAACAAAGTTGTTTTAATAAAACCGTGCCAAATAGCCATAATTTGAGCATTCTCAGAATTCGACGAAACTTGATCCAAACGTAGGTCTAGACCCAAGAGTTTGTGTGTTAAATTTTCTAAGCGTAATAATAACTACAAGTTAGTATAAAAGGGAAACAAACTTGTTTTAATAAAACCGTGCAAAACAACTAACTTTTGAACGTTTCTCAAAATTCAATAAAACTTGACCCAATTGCAGGTCTATACCCAAGCATTTGTGTTGAAAATTTGCTAGGCGTAATAATAACTAAGAGTTAGTATAAAAGTGAAACAAACTAGTTTTAATAAAACCGTGCCAAACAGCTAAATTTTGAGCATTCTCATAATTCAACGAAACTTGACCCAAACGTAATTCTAGACCCAAGAATTTGTGTGTTAAATTTCTAAGCGTAATAGTAACCACAAGTTAGTATAAAAGGGAAACAAACTTGCTTTAGTAAAACGTGCAGAACAGCTAAATTTTGAACGTTCTAAAAATTTTACGAAACTTGACCCAAACGTAGAGCTAGACCCAAGCATTTGTGTTGTACATTTGCTAAGCGTAGTAATAACTACAAGTTAGAATAAAAGGGAAACAAACTTGCTAAGTGTAATAATAACTACAAGTTAATATAAAAGGGAAACAAACTTGCTTTCATAAAACCGTGCAAAACAGCTAAAGGACGAAACTTGACCCAAACGTTGGTCTAGACCAATGCATTGTGTTATAAATTTGTTAAGCGTAATAATAACTACAAGTTAGTATAAAAGGGAAACAAACTTGTTTTAATAAAATCGTGCAAAACAGCTAAATTTTGAGCATTCTCATAATTCAACGAAACTTGACCCAAACGTAATTCTAGACCCAAGAATTTGTATGTTAAATTTCTAAGCATAATAGTAACCGCAAGTTAGTATAAAAGGGAAACAAACTTGCTTTAGTAAAACGTGCAGAACAGCTAAATTTTGAACGTTCTAAAAATTTTACGAAACTTGACCCAAACGTAGATCTAGACCCAAGCATTTGTGTTATACATTTGCTAAGCGTAGTGATAACTACAAGTTAGAATAAAAGGGAAACAAACTTGCTAAGTGTAATAATAACTACAAGTTAGTGTAAAAGGGAAACAAACTTGTTTTAATAAAACCGTGCAAAATAGTTAACTTTTGAACGTTCACAGAATTCAACGAAACTAGACCCAATCGTAGGTCTAGACCCAAGCATTTGTGTTGTAAATTTGCTAGGCGTAATAATAACTACAAGTTAGTATAAAAGTGAAACAAAGTTGCTTTAATAAAATCGTGCCAAATAGCCATAATTTGAGCATTCTCAGAATTCGACGAAACTTGATCCAAACGTAGGTCTAGACCCAAGAGTTTGTGTGTTAAATTTTCTAAGCGTAATAATAACTACAAGTTAGTATAAAAGGGAAACAAACTTGTTTTAATAAAACCGTGCAAAACAGCTAAATTATGAACGGACTCTGAATTGGACGAAACTTGACCCAAAACGTTGGTCTAGACCAATGCATTGTGTTAAATTTGCTAAGCGTAATAATAACTATAAGTTAGTATAAAAGGTAAAGAATCTTGTTTTAATAAGACCATGCAAAACAGTTAACTTTTGAACTTTCACAGAATTCAATGAAACTTGACCCAATTGTAGGTCCAGACCCAAGCATTGTGTTGTAAATTTGCTAGGCGTGATAATAACTACAATTTAGTATAAAAGCGAAACAAACTTGTTTAAATAAAACCGTGCAAAACAGTTAAATTTTGAGCATTATCAAAATTCGACGAAACTTGATCCAAACGTAGGTCTAGACCCAAGATTTTGTGTGTTAAATTTTCTAAGCGTAATAATAACTACAAGTTAGTATAAAAGGGAAACAAACTTATTTTAATAAAAACGTGCAAAACAACTAACTTCTGAACGTTCTCAGAATTCGACGAAACTTGACCCAATTACATGTCTAGACCCAAGCATTTGTGTTGTAAATTTGCTAAGCGTAATAATAACTACAAGTTAATATAAAAGGGAAACAAACTGGCTTTAATAAAACCGTGCAAAACAGCTAAAGGACGAAACTTGACCCAAACGTTGGTCTAGTCCAATGCATTGTGTTGTAAATTTGCTAAGCGTAATAATAACTACAAGTTAGTATAAAAGGGAAACAAACTTGTTTTAATAAAACTGTGCAAAACAGCTAAATTTTGAGCATTCTCATAATTTGACGAAACTTGACCTAAACGTAATTCTTGACCCAAGAATTTGTGTGTTAAATTTCTAACCGTAATAGTAACTACAAGTTAGTATAAAAGGGAAACAAAGTTGCTTTAATAAAACGTGCAGAACAGCTAAATTTTGAACGTTCTAAAAATTTTACGGAACTTGACCCAAACGTAGACCTAGACCCAAGCATTTGTGTTATACATTTGCTAAGCGTAGTAATAACTACAAGTTAGAAAAAAAGGGAAACAAACTTGCTAAGTGTAATAATAACTACAAGTTAGTGTAAAAGGGAAACAAACTTGTTT
>NW_011628161.1:1282-1877 GCF_000512975.1 Sesamum indicum | reverse complement strand
TAAATTTTCTAAGCGTAATAATAACTACAAGTTAGTATAAAAGGGAAACAAACTTGTTTTAATAAAACCGTGCCAAATAGCTAAATTTTGAGCATTCTCAGAATTCGACGAAACTTGATCCAAACGTAGGTCTAGACCCAAGAGTTTGTGTGTTAAATTTTCTAAGCGTAATAATAACTACAAGTTAGTATAAAAGGGAAACAAACTTGTTTTAATAAAACCGTCCAAAACAACTAACTTTTGAACATTTCTCAGAATTCAATAAAACATGACCCAATTGCAGTTCTATAACCAAGCATTTGTGTTGTAAATTTGCTAGGCGTAATAATAACTAAGAGTTAGTATAAAAGTGAAACAAACTAGTTTTAATAAAACCGTGCCAAACAGCTAAATTTTGAGTATTCTCAGAATTCGACGAAACTTGATCCAAACGTAGGTCTAGCCCAAGATTTTTGTGTGTTAAATTTTCTAAGCGTAATAATAACTACAAGTTAGTGTAAAAGGGAAACAAACTTGTTTTAATAAAACCGTGCAAAACAACTAACTTTTGAACGTTTCTCAGAATTCGATAAAACTTGACCCAATTGCAGGTCTA
>NW_011628161.1:0-366 GCF_000512975.1 Sesamum indicum | reverse complement strand
AGTATAAAAGGGAAACAAACTTGCTTTAGTAAAACGTGCAGAACAGCTAAATTTTGAACGTTCTAAAAATTTTACGAAACTTGACCCAAACGTAAATCTAGACCCAAGCATTTGTGTTATACGTTTGCTAAGCGTAGTAATAACTACAAGTTAGAATAAAAGGGAAACAAACTTGCTAAGTGTAATAATAACTACAAGTTAGTGTAAAAGGGAAACAAACTTGTTTTAATAAACTTGCTTTAATAAAACCGTGCCAAATAGCCATAATTTGAGCATTCTCAAAATTCGACGAATATTGATCCAAACGTAGGTCTAGACCCAAGAGTTTGTGTGTTAAATTTTCTAAGCGTAATAATAACTACAAGT
>NW_011628160.1:64142-65291 GCF_000512975.1 Sesamum indicum | reverse complement strand
AATTTACTAACGTGTCTAGACCAACGTTTGGGTCATGTTCTGCACGGTTTTATTAAACCAAGTTTGTTTCCATTTAATACAAACTTGTAGATACTATTATGCTCAACAAATTTACCACACAAATTCAATGGTTTAGACCAACGTTTGGGTCAAGTTTAATTGAATTCTGACAATGTTAAAAAATTAGCTGTTTTTGCACTGTTTTTATTAAAGCAAGTTTGTTTCCCATTTATACAAACTTGTAGTTATTATTTCGATTAGAAAATTAACCACACAAATTCTTGTGTCTAGACCAACGTTAGGTTCAAGTTTCGTTGAATTTTGAGAACGTTCAAAATTTAGCTGTTTTGCACGGTTTTTATTTAAGCAAGTTTGTTTTCCTTTAATACAAACTAGTAGTTATTATTATGCTTAGCAAATTTACCACACAAATTCTGTTGTCTAAACCAAAGTTTGGGTCATGTTTAATCGAATTCTGACTACGTTCAAAATTTAGCTGTTTTGCACGGTTTTATTAAAGCAAGTTTGTTTTTCTTTAATACAAACTTATAGTTATTATTATGCTTAGCAAATTTATCACGCAAACTCTTGTTTCTAGACCAACGTCTGCATCAAGTTTCGTCGAATTTTGAGAAAGTTCAAAATTTAGCGGTTTTGCATGGTTTCGTTGAAGCAAGTTCGTTTCCCTTTTATACAAACTTGTAGTTATTATTATGCTTAGAAAATTAACCACACAAATTCTTGTGTCTACACCAACATTTCGGTCAAGTATCGTCGAATTTGAGAACGTTGAAATTTACTAACGTGTCTAGACCAACGTTTGGGTCATGTTCTGCACGGTTTTATTAAACCAAGTTTGTTTCATTTAATACAAACTTGCAGATACTATTATGCTCAACAAATTTACCACGCAAATTCAATGGTCTAGACCAACGTTTGGGTCAAGTTTAATTGAATTCTGACAATGTTCAAAATTTAGCTGTTTTTGCACTGTTTTTATTAAAGCAAGTTTGTTTCCCATTTATACAAACTTGTAGTTATTATTTCGATTAGAAAATTAACCACACAAATTCTTGTGTCTAGACCAACGTTAGGTTCAAGTTTCGTTGAATTTTGAGAACGTTCAAAATTTAGCTGTTTTGCACGGTT
>NW_011628160.1:60883-64043 GCF_000512975.1 Sesamum indicum | reverse complement strand
TTTATCACACAAATTCTTGTGTCTAGACTAACTTTTGGGTTAAATTTCGTCGAATTCTGAGAACGTTCAAAATTAAGCAGTTTTGCACGGTTTTATTAAAGCAAGTTTGTTTCCCTTTTATACAAACTTGTAGTTATTATTACGCTTTGCAAATTTGCCACACTAATTCTTGGGTCAAAACCAACGTTTGGGTCAAGTTTCGTCGAATTCTGAGAACGTTCAAAATTTAGCTGTTTTGCACGGTTTATAAAAGCAATGTTTGTTTCCCTTTTATACAAACTTGTAGTTATTATACACTTAGCAAATTTACAACAAAAATTCTTGTGCCTAGACCAATATTTGCGTCAACTTTCGTCGAATTCTAAGAACTTTCAAAATTTAGCTTTTTTGCTTGGTTTTATTGAAGCAAGTCCGTTTTCCTTTTATACAAACTTGTAGTTATGATTACGGTTAGTAAATTTGCCACTCAAATTCTTGGGTCTAGGCCAACGTTTGGATCAAGTTTCGTCGAATTCTGAGAACGTTCGAAATTTAGCTGTTTTGCAAAATTTTATTAAAGAAAGTTTGTTTCCCTTTTATACAGACTTGTAGTTATTATTACACTTAGAAAATTAACCACACAAATTCTTGTGTCTAGACTAACGTTAGGGTAAAGTTTCGTCGAATTCTGAGAACGTTCAAAATTTAGCTGTTTTGCACGGTTTTATTAAAGCAAGTTTGTTTTCCTTTAATACAAACTAGTAGTTATTATTATGCTTAGCAAATTTACCACAGAAATTCTGTTGTCTAGACCAAAGTTTGGGTCATGTTTAATCGAATTCTAACTATGTTCAAAATTAAGCTGTTTTACACAGTTTTATTAAAGCAAGTTTATTTTTCTTTAATACAAACTTGTAGTTAATATTATGCTTAGAAAATTTATCACACAAATTCTTGTGTCTAGACTAACTTTTGGGTTAAATTTCGTCGAATTCTGAGAATGTTCAAAATTTAGCAGTTTTGCACGGTTTTATTAAAGAAAGTTTGTTTATATTTTATACAAACTTGTAGTTATTATTACAGTTTGCAAATTTGCCACACTAATTCTTGGGTCAAAACCAACATTTGGGTCAAGTTTCGTCGAATTCTGAGAACGTTCAAAATTTAGCTGTTTTGCATGGTATATAAAAGCAATGTTTGTTTCCCTTTTATACAAACTTGTAGTTATTATACACTTAGCAAATTTACAACAAAAATTCTTGTGCCTAGACCAATATTTGCGTCAAGTTTCGTCGATTTCTAAGAACTTTCAAAATTTAGCTATTTTACATGATTTTATTGAAGCAAGTTCGTTTCCCTTTTATACAAACTTGTAGTTATGATTACGGTTAGTAAATTTACCACTCAAATTCTTTGGTCTAGACCAACGTTTGGATCAACTTTCGTCGAATTCTGAGAACGTTCTAAATTTAGCTGTTTTGCAAGGTTTTATTAAAGCAAGTTTGTTTCTCTTTTATACAGACTTGTAGTTATTATTAAGTTTAGAAAATTAACCACACAAATTCCTGTGTCTAGACCAACGTTTGGGTCAAGTCTCGTCGATTTCTGAGAACGTTCAAAATTTAGCTGTTCTGCACGGTTTTATTAACCCAAGTTTGTTTCCCTTTAATACAAACTTGTAGATATTATTATGCTTAGCAAATTTACCACACAAATTCTATGGTCAAGACCAACGTTTGGGTCAAGTTTAATCGAATTCTAACAACGTTCAAAATCTAGCTGTTTTGCACTGTTTTATTAAAGCAAGTTTGTTTCCCTTTTATATAGACTTGTAGTTATTATTACGCTTAGAAAATTAACAACACAAATTCGTGTGTCTAGACCAACGTTAGGGTCAGGTTTCGTCGAATTTTGAGAACGTTCAAAATTTAGCTGTTTTGCACTATTAAAGCAAAGCAAGTTTGTTTCCCTTTAATATAAACTTGTAGTTATTATCATGCTTAGCAAATTTACCACACAAATTCTGTTGTCTAGACCAACGTTTGGGTCAAGTTTAATCGAATTCTGACTACGTTCAAAATTTAGCTGTTTTGCACGGTTTTATTAAAGCAAGTTTGTTTTTCTTTAATACAAACTTATAGTTATTATTATGCTTAGCAAATTTATCACGCAAACTCTTGTTTCTAGACCAACGTCTGCATCAAGTTTCGTCGAATTTTGAGGAAGTTCAAAATTTAGCGGTTTTGCATGGTTTCGTTGAAGCAAGTTCGTTTCCCTTTTATACAAACTTGTAGTTATTATTATGCTTAGAAAATTAACCACACAAATTCTTGTGTCTACACCAACATTTCGGTCAAGTATCGTCGAATTTGAGAACGTTGAAATTTACTAACGTGTCTAGACCAACGTTTGGGTCATGTTCTGCACGGTTTTATTAAACCAAGTTTGTTTCATTTAATACAAACTTGTAGATACTATTATGCTCAACAAATTTACCACGCAAATTCAATGTGTCTAGACCAACGTTTGGGTCATGTTCTGCACGGTTTTATTAAACCAAGTTTGTTTCCATTTAATACAAACTTGTAGATACTATTATGCTCAACAAATTTACCACACAAATTCAATGGTTTAGACCAACGTTTGGGTCAAGTTTAATTGAATTCTGACAATGTTAAAAAATTAGCTGTTTTTGCACTGTTTTTATTAAAGCAAGTTTGTTTCCCATTTATACAAACTTGTAGTTATTATTTCGATTAGAAAATTAACCACACAAATTCTTGTGTCTAGACCAACGTTAGGTTCAAGTTTCGTTGAATTTTGAGAACGTTCAAAATTTAGCTGTTTTGCACGGTTTTTATTTAAGCAAGTTTGTTTTCCTTTAATACAAACTAGTAGTTATTATTATGCTTAGCAAATTTACCACACAAATTCTGTTGTCTAAACCAGACACACGAATTTGTGTTGTTAATTTTCTAAGCGTAATAATAACTACAAGTCTATATAAAAGGGAAACAAACTTGCTTTAATAAAACAGTGCAAAACAGCTAGATTTTGAACGTTGTTAGAATTCGATTAAACTTGACCCAAACGTTGGTCTTGACCATAGAATTTGTGTGGTAAATTTGCTAAGCATAATAATATCTACAAGTTTGTATTAAAGGGAAACAAACTTGGTTTA
>NW_011628160.1:20853-59764 GCF_000512975.1 Sesamum indicum | reverse complement strand
TCAAGTTTCGTCGAATTCTGAGAAAGTTCAAAATTTAGCTGTTTTGCAAGATTTTATTAAAGAAAGTTTGTTTCCCTTTTATACAGACTTGTAGTTATTATTACACTTAGAAAATTAACCACACAAATTCTTGTGTCTAGACTAACGTTAGGGTAAAGTTTCGTCGAATTCTGAGAACGTTCAAAATTTAGCTGTTTTGCACGGTTTTATTAAAGCAAGTTTGTTTTCCTTTAATACAAACTAGTAGTTATTATTATGCTTAGCAAATTTACCACACAAATTCTGTGGTCAAGACCAACGTTTGGGTCAAGTTTAATCGAATTCTGACAACGTTCAAAATTAAGCTGTTTTACACAGTTTTATTAAAGCAAGTTTATTTTTCTTTAATACAAACTTGTAGTTAATATTATGCTTAGAAAGTTTATCACACAAATTCTTGTGTCTAGACTAACTTTTGGGTTAAATTTCGTCGAATTCTGAGAATGTTCAAAATTTAGCAGTTTTGCACGGTTTTATTAAAGCAAGTTTGTTTTCCTTTAATACAAACTAGTAGTTATTATTATGCTTAGCAAATTTACCACACAAATTCTATTGTCTAGACCAAAGTTTGGTTCAAGTTTAATCGAATTCTGATTATGATCAAAATTTAGCTGTTTTGCACGGTTTTATTAAAGCAAGTTTATTTTCCTTTAATACAAACTTGTAGTTAATATTTTGATTATCAAATTTATCACACAAATTCTTGTGTCTAACGTTTGGGTTGGGTTAAATTTCGTTGAATTCTGAAAACGTTCAAAATTTAGCAGTTTCTGTTCTGCACGGTTTTATTAAACCAAGTTTGTTTCCCTTTAATACAAACTTGTAGATATTATTACGCTTAGCAAATTTGCCACATAAATTTTGTGGTCAAGACCAACGTTTGGGTCAAGTTTAATCGAATTCTGACAACGTTCAAAATTTAGCTGTTTTGCACTGTTGTATTAAAGCAAGTTTGTTTCGCTTTTATATAGACTTGTAGTTGTTATTACGCTTAAAAAATTAACAACACAAATTCTTGTGTATAGACCAACGTTAGGGTCAAGTTTCGTCGAATTTTGAGAACGTTCAAAATTTAGCTGTTTTGCACGGTTTTATTAAAGCAAGTTTGTTACCCTTTAATATAAACTTGTAATTATTATTATGCTTAGCAAATTTACCACTCAAATTCTTGGGTCTAGACCAACGTTTGGGTCAAGTCTCGTCGAATTCTGAGAACGTTCAAAATTTAGTTGTTTTGCTTGGTTTTATTGAAGCAAGTTCATTTCCCTTTTATACAAACTTGAAGTTATTATTATGCTTAGCAAATTTATCACACAAATTCTTGTTTCTAGACCAACGTTTGCGTCAAGTTTCGTCGAATTCTGAGAAAGTTCAAAATTTAGCTGTTTTGCATGGTTTTGTTGAACCAAGTTCGTTTCCCTTTTATACAAACTTGTAGTTATTATTACGCTTAGAAAATTAACCACACAAATTCTTGTGTCTAGACCGACGTTTGGGTTAAGTTTCGTCGAATTTTGAGAACGTTCAAAATTTAGATGTTCTGCACGGTTTTATTAAACCAAGTTTGTTTCCCTTTAATACAAACTTGTACATATTATTATGCTTAGCAAATTTACCACACAAATTCTGTGGTTTAGACCAACGTTTGGGTCAAATTTAATCGAATTCTGACAACGTTCAAAATTTAGCTATTTTACACTGTTTTATTAAAGCAAGTTTATTTCCCTTTTATACAAACTTGTAGTTATTATTTCGATTAGGAAATTAACCACACAAATTCTTGTGTCTAGACCAAAGTTAGGGTCAAGTTTCGTTGAATTCTGAGAACGTTCAAAATTTAGCTGTTTTGCACGGTTTTTATAAAGTAAGTTTGAATTCCTTTAATACAAACTAGTAGTTATTATTATGCTTAGCAAAGTTTCCACACAAATTCTGTTGTCTAGACCAAAGTTTGGGTCATGTTTAATTGAATTCTGACTACGTTCACAATTTAGCTGTTTTGCACGGTTTTATTAAAGCAAGTTTATTTTCCTTTAATACAAACTTGTAGTTAATATTATGCTTAGCAAATTTATCACACAAATTCTTGCGTCTAGACTAACTTCCGGGTTAAATTTCGTCGAATTCTGAGAACGTTCAAAATTTAGCGGTTTTTCATGGTTTTATTAAAGCAAGTTTGTTTCCCTTTTATACAAATTTGTAGTTATTATTACGCATAACAAATTTGCCACACAAATTCTTGGGTCAAAACCAACGTTTGGATCAAGTTTCGTCGAATTCTGAGAACGTTCAAAATTTAGCTGTTTTGCACGGTTTATAAAAGCAATGTTTGTTTTCCTTTTATAGAAACTTGTAGTTATTATACACTTATCAAATTTACAACACAAATTCTTGGGCCTAGACCAACATTTGCGTCAAGTTTCGTCGAATTCTAAGAACTTTCAAAATTTAGCTTTTTTGCATGATTTTATTGAAGCAAGTTCGTTTGCCTTTTATACAAACTTGTAGTTATGATTACGGTTAGCAAATTTACCACTCAAATTCTTGGGTCTAGACCAACGTTTGGGTCAAGTTTCATCGAATTCTGAAAACGTTCAAAATTTAGTTGTTTTGCAAGGTTTTATTAAAGCAAGTTTGTTTCCCTTTTATACAGACTTGTAGTTATTATTACGATTAGAAAATTAACAACACAAATTCTTGTGTCTAGACCAACGTTTGGGTCAAGTCTCGTCCATTTCTGAGAACGTTCAAAATTTAGCTGTTCTGCACGGTTTTATTAAACCAAGTTTGTTTCCCTTTAATACAAACTTGTAGATATTATTATGCTTTGCAAATTTACCACACAAATTCTTTGGTCTAGACCAACGTTTGGATCAAGTTTCGTCGAATTCTGAGAACGTTCGAAATTTAGCTGTTTTGCAAAATTTTATTAAAGAAAGTTTGTTTCCCTTTTATACAGACTTGTAGTTATTACACTTAGATTATTATTACGCTTAGAAAATTAACCATACAAATTCTTGTGTCTAGACCAACGTTAGGGTCAGGTTTCGTCGAATTCTGATAATGTTCAAAATTTAGCTGTTTTGCACGGTTTTATTAAAGCATGTTTGTTTTCCTTTAATACAAACTAGTAGTTATTATTATGCTTAGCAAATTTACCACACAAATTCTGTGGTCAAGACCAACGTTTGGGTCAAGTTTAATCGAATTCTGACAACGTTCAAAATTAAGCTGTTTTACACAGTTTTATTAAAGCAAGTTTATTTTTCTTTAATACAAACTTGTAGTTAATATTATGCTTAGAAAATTTATCACACAAATTCTTGTGTCTAGACTAACTTTTGGGTTAAATTTTGTCGAATTCTGAGAATGTTCAAAATTTAGCAGTTTTGCACGGTTTTATTAAAGCATGTTTGTTTTCCTTTAATACAAACTAGTAGTTATTATTATGCTTAGCAAATTTACCACACAAATTCTGTTGTCTAGACCAAAGTTTGGGTCATCTTTAATCGAATTCTGACTACGTTCAAAATTTAGCTGTTTTGCACGGTTTATAAAAGCAATGTTTGTTTCCCTTTTATACAAACTTGTAGTTATTATACACTTAGCAAATTTACAACACAAATTCTTGGGCCTAGACCAACATTTGCGTCAAGTTTCGTCGAATTCTAAGAACTTTCAAAATTTAACTTTTTTGCATGGTTTTATTGAAGCAAGTCCGTTTCCCTTTTATACAAACTTGTAATTATGATTACGGTTAGTAAATTTACCACTCAAATTCTTGGGTCTAGACCAACGTTTGGATCAACTTTCGTCGAATTCTGAGAAAGTTCAAAATTTAGCTGTTTTGCAAGATTTTATTAAAGAAAGTTTGTTTCCCTTTTATACAGACTTGTAGTTATTATTACGCTTAGAAAATTAACCATACAAATTCTTGTGTCTAGACCAACGTTTGGGGCAAGTCTCGTCGATTTCTGACAACGTTCAAAATTTAGCTGTTCTGCACGGTTTTATTAAACCAAGTTTGTTTCCCTTTAATACAAACTTGTAGATATTATTACGCTTAGCAAATTTGCAACACAAATTCTATTGTCTAGACCAAAGTTTGGTTCAAGTTTAATCGAATTCTGATTACGATCAAAATTTAGCTGTTTTGCACGGTTTTATTAAAGCAAGTTTATTTTCCTTTAATACAAACTTGTAGTTAATATTTTGATTATCAAATTTATCACACAAATTCTTGTGTCTAGACTAACGTTTGGGTTAAATTTCGTTGAATTCTGAAAACGTTCAAAATTTAGCAGTTTTGCACGGTTTATAAAAGCAATATTTGTTTCCCTTTAATACAAACTTGTAGATATTATTACGCTTAGCAAATTTGCCACATAAATTTTGTGGTCAAGACCAACGTTTGGGTCAAGTTTAATCGAATTCTGACAACGTTCAAAATTTAGCTGTTTTGCACTGTTTTATTAAAGCAAGTTTGTTTCCCTTTTATACAAATTTGTAGTTATTATTACGATTAGAAAATTAACCACACAAATTCTTGTGTCTAGACCAACGTTAGGGTCAAGTTTCATCGAATTTTGAGAACGTTCAAAATTTAGCTGTTTTGCACGGTTTTATTAAAGCAAATTTGTTTTCTTTTAATACAAACTTGTAGTTATTATTATGCTTAGCAAATTTAACACACAAATCCTTGGCTCAAGACCAACGTTAGGGTCAAGTTTCGTCAAATTCTGAGAACGTTCCAAAATTAGATGTTTTACACGGTTTTATTAAAGCAAGTTTGTTTTTCTTTAATACAAACTTGAAGTTATTATTATGCTTAGCAAATTTATCACACAAATTCTTTTGTCTGGACTAACGTTTGGGTTAAGTTACGTCAAATTCTGAGAAAGTTCAAAATTTAGCTGTTTTACACGATTTTATTAAAGCAAGTTTGTTTTCCTTTTATAGAAACGTGTAGTTATTATTACGCTTAGCATATTTGCCACACAAATTTTTGGGTGAAACCAACGTTTGGGTCAAGTTTCGTCGAATTCTAGGAACGTTCAAAATTTAGTTTTTTTGCAAACAATGTTTGTTTTTTACTTTTTATACAAACTTGTAGTTATTATACCCTTAGCAAATTTACCACTCAAATTCTTGGGTCTAGACCAACGTTTGGGTCAAGTCTCGTCGAATTTTGAGAACGTTCAAAATTTAGTTGTTTTGCTTGGTTTTATTGAAGCAAGTTCATTTCCCTTTTATACAAACTTGAAGTTATTATTACGCTTAGCAAATTTACCACACAAATTTTTGGATCTAGACCAACGTTTGGGTCAAGTTTTGTCGATGTCTGATAACGTTCAAAATTTAGTTGTTTTGCATGGTTTTATTAAAGCAAGTTTGTTTCCCTTTTATACAGATTTGTAGTTATTATTACGTTTAGAAAATTAACCACACAAATTCTTATGTCTAGACTAACGTTTGGGTCAAGTTTCGTCGAATTCCGAGAACGTTCAAAATTTAGTTGTTCTGTACGGTTTTATTAATCCAAGTATGTTTCCCTTTAATACAAACTTGTAAATATTATTATGCTTAGCAAATTTATCACACAAATTTTGTGGTCTAGACCAACGTTTGGCTCAAGTTTCGTCGAATTCTGAGAACGTTTAAAATTTAGCTATTTTGCATGGTTTTATTAAAGCAAAGCTTGTTTCCCTTTTATACAATCTTGTAGTATTTATTAAGCTTAGCAAATTTACCACACAAATTATGTGGTCTAGACCAACGTTTGGGTCAAGTTTAATCGAATTCTGACAATGTTCAAAATTTAGTTGTTTTGCACTATTTTATTTAAACAAGTTTGTTTCCCTTTTATACAAACTTGTAGTTATTATTACGCTTAGCAAATTTACAGCAAAAGTACTTCTGTCCAGACCAACATTTGGATCAATTTTCGTCGCATTTACCTGTTTTTTCCACGGTTTTTTAAAGCAAAGGTTGTTTTCCTTTTATACAAACTTGTAGTTATTTTTACACTTAGCAAATTTACCACACAAATTCTTGGGGCAAGACCTACATTTGGGTCAAGTTTCGACGAATTATGAAAACGTTCAAAATTTAGTTGTTTTGCACGGTTTTATTAAAGCAATGTTTGTTTCCCTTTTATACAAACTTGTAGTTATTATACGCTTAACAAATTCACCACACAAATTCTTGGGCCTAGACCAACGTTTGGGTCAAGTTTCGTTGAATTTTGAGAACATTCAAAACAGCTAAAGGGAAACAAGTTTGTATTAAAGGTAAACAAACTTGCTTTAATAAAACCATGCAAAACAGCTAAATTTTGAACGTTGTCAGAATTCGACGAAACTTGACGCAAACGTTGGTCTAGACCCAAGAATTAGTATGGTAAATTTGCTAAGCGTAATAATAACTACAAGTTTGTATACAAGGAAAATGAACTTGCTTTAATAAAAACGTGCAAAATTGCAAAATTTTGAACGTTCTCAGAATTAGGCGAAACATGATCCAAATGTTGGTCTAGGCCCAAGAATTTGTGTGGTAAATTTGGCTAAGCGTAATAGTAACTACAAGTTTGTATAAATGGGAAATAAAATTACTTCAATAAAACCGTGCAAAACAGCTAAATTTCAAATGTTCTCAGAATTCAACGAAACTTAAACCAAACGTTGGTCTAGACACAAGAATTTGTGTGATAAATTTACTAAGCGTAATAATAATTAAAAATCGGTATAAAAGGGAAACAAATTTGCAATACTAAAACAGTGCAAAACAGCTAAAGTTTGAACGTTCAGAATTCGACGAAACTTGACTTAAACATTGGTCTAGACCCAAGAATTTGTGTGATAAATTCGCTAAGCGTAATAATAACTATAAGTTTGTATAAAATGGAGGCAAACTTTGCTTTAATAAAACTGTGCAAAAAACAGCTTAATTTTGAACGTTCTCAAAATTCGACGAAACTTGACCCAAACGATGGTCTAGACCCAAGAATTTGTGTGGTAAATTTGCTAAGCATAATAAAACTACAAGTTTGTATTTACGGTAAACAAAATTGCTTTAATAAAATCATGTAAAACAGCTAAATTTGAACGTTCTCAGAATTCGATGAAACTTGACCCAAACGGTGGTCTTGACCACAGAATTTGTGTGGTAAAATTCTAAACATAACAATAACTACAAGTTTGTATTTAAGGGAAACAAAATTGATTTAATAAAACCGCGCAAAACAACTAAATTTTGAACGTTTTCAAAATTCGACGAAACTTGACCCAAACGTTGGTCTAGACCAAAGAATTTGTGTGGTAAATTTGCTAAGCGTAATAATAACTACAAGTTTCTATAAAAGGGAAATGAACTTGCTTCAATAAAACCGTGCAAAATAGCAAAAGTTTGAACGTTATTAGAATTCGGTGAAACTTGATCCAAACGTTGGTCTAGGCCCAAAAATTTGTGTCGTAAATTTGCTAAGCATATAATAACTACAAGTTTATATAAAAGGGAAACAAACTTTGCTTTAATAAAACCATATAAAAAAGCTAAATTTTTAACGTTCTCAGATTTTGATGAAACTTGACCCAAACATTGGTCTAGACCTAATAATTTATGTGATAAATTCGCTAAGCGTAATAATAACTTAAAGTTTTTATAAAAGAGACACAAACTTTGCTTTAATAAAATCGTACAAAAAACAGCTAAATTTTTAACGTTCTCAAAATTCGACGAAACTTAACTCAAACGTTGGTCTAGGCACAAGAATTTGTGTGGTAAATTTGCTAAGCCTAAAAGGGAAACAAGTATTGTATAAAACTGTGCAAAACAGCAAAATTTTGAACATTCTCAGAATTCGACAAAACTTGACCCAGACGTTGGTCTAGACTCAAGAATTTGTATGGTAAATTTTCTAAACGTAATAATAATTACAAGTCTGTATAAAAGGGAAACAAACTTTCTTTAATAAAACAGTGCAAAACAGCTAAATTTTGAACGTTGTCAGAATTTGATGAAACTTGACCCAAACGTTGGTCTAGACCATAAAATTTGTGTGGTAAATTTGCTAAGAATAATAATAACTACAAGTTTGAATTAACGGGAAAAAAAGTTGCTTTAATAAAACTGTGCAAAACAGTTAAATTTTGAACGTTCTCAAAATTCGACAAAACATGACCCAAACGTTGGTCTTGGCACAAGAAATTGTATGGTCAATTTTCTAAGCGTAATAATAACTACAAGTATGTATAAAAGGGAAACAAACTCGCTTTAATAAAACCGTGCAAAACAACTAAATTTTGAATGTTCTCATATTGGATGAAACCTAACCCAAATGTTGGTCTAGACCACAGAATTTGTGTGGTAAATTTGCTAAGCATAATAATAACTAAAAGTTTGTATTAAAGGGAAAAAACTTGCTTTAATTAGACCGTGCAAAACAGCTAAATTTTGAACATTCTCAGAATTCGATGAGACTTGACCCAAACGTTGTTCTAGACCAAAGAATTTGTGTGGTAAATTTGTTTAGTGTAATAGTAACTACAAGTCTGTATAAAAGGGAAACAAACTTGCTTTAATAAAACCGTGCATAACGGAGCGTTCTCAGAATTCGACGAAACTTGACCCAAAAGTAGGTCTAGATCCAGGCATTTGTGTGAAAAATTGTCTAAACAGAATAATAACTACAAGTTAGTACAAAAGAGAATCAATCTTGCTTTAATAAAACCGTGCTAAACTCAAAACAAGTTCAAAATAAAAAAAAACTCTCTCTCGCGAGATGGATTCCTATAATCCTCTCTCGCCTCCTTCACATACTAGCACACCATCTTTTATACATACACAAATCCTAGGCTCTACTTCGACGTCGGATGAGGGTTCAACAGCCGATGATGATATTGGAGAGGATGGCGGATGCGATGAAGCGAGCGAACAAGGCTTGGATGAATCTCGGACGGAGGAGATAACGGGAGAATGCACAAACTGTGAGGTTGGAGCATAGGTTCAAGCAGATCAGGAAGAGGTTCGCATGACGCCGATGGTGGAGGATAGTTGTACGTTGAGCATGAGGATTGACCGTCCATACCTTAGCGTAAAAGCTATTCATGACATACATGGTTCGACATCCTTTAACATGCCTGAATTCTTAAAACTTGCACATACGGTTATTGATGCTGGCGATAAACAAGCTTTAGAAGCATCGCGTGACTTGAAAAACAAATGGACGGAACAATTTGGTGAAGTAGCAAGGACATGATGCTTTCCACCTTCCATGGAGGCGACAAACACACCGTATCTACCAAGGATTTTGCGTCCAGCTATGAGGAACGTGCTGCCTAGACGAGGAAAAGTTACGAAAACACCGTCAAACATTCCGGATCCGAATCTGAATAGACCTGGTTTGCCGGTCAGAGAAGGGAATGTGGATGACTTCATGTCAAACTCTGCTCATGTGGAATCTGTATATGAGATGGAGTTTGACTTGGTCAATGTTGACCTAGTCACCAACGATGTGGTCAAAGGTGACGCCGATAGGGAGAAGGAGACTTGTATTGAAGTGGTCAAAGGAGACTTTGTCAACAATGATGAGATCAACATTGAATTCGTGTCAAACTCTGCGCCTGTGGTAACTGTTGATGAGGTAGGAATTGACTTTGTCAATGTTGATCTAGGCACTTACGATGTGGTCAAAGGTGACGCAGAGAAGGAGAATTATGTTGAAGTGGTCAAAGGAGACTTGGTTAACAATGAGGAGATCAACATTGACTTGGTCAACAATGAAGTCAATGTAGACATGGACACTGACAAGGTCAATATGGATAGGGCCAAGGAGACGTTGGTAGACACGGTCAGCGTTGGTCATAGAGGTCGACTCGGAGTAGGAAGAACACTTGAGGCAAACTCTACTTATACCGGCTTATACATAGGGAACATCCCATTGCAAACATGCTTAGAGCCACTAGTGAATGACAAGATTGCTGATGCGTTCAATAATTCGTCCCGTAAGACTCTCTCATTCATCCCTCCTATTATACAAGATGGTGAAATTGTTGTCCGACCTGCGATGGAATCTATACGTAATGGAGCTAGTCGGTGGGAAACCACTGTGGTTGGTTACTTTTTGGGAAAGCGATCATACTTTTATCATGTCCAAGAATTCGGCTTGTCGGCATGGCCTGGTATACGAGAGGTTAAGGCCACCTCAAATGGATTCTATTTCTTCCAATTCAAGACAGTCGCATATATGAAAGAAGCAATTGAAGGAGGACCGTGGTTGTTCCAAGGGCAACCTATTGTACTCCAAAAGTGGGAATCGGGAATGGTAATGCGAAAACTAAAACATACACAAGTTCCAGCTTGGATAAAATTAAGACACTTGCTGGTTGAATTATGGACGGTTGACGGACTTAGCACGGTAGCGAGTGGAATAGGCAGACCCCTATATCCGGACGCAATTACGAGAGCATGTACGAGATTGGATTTTGCTCGAGTATGCATGATGCTAGATGTAGTTCCAAATTACCGAAGCATATCATTATTATGATGCCTAACGAGGAGGAGGAGAAACACCATACAAAATTGATGTTGAATACGAGTGGCTACCCCTGAAATGAACCAGCTGTATGACGTTAGGCCACACTGCCAAGGCCTGTACGTTCAATCAACCATCCAAGACTGCCAAACCGCCGGTCTCTATCTACGTCCCTAAAGTAGGCTCTAAAAGGTCTCCACCTATGCAAGAGGAGGGGTCTTCAACCCAAGGGAGGGAAAGCCAAAGAGAGGAAAGCGAAGTTCCTCGTGGACGAAGGCTGAGTCGCGAGAAAAAGGGTAAGGTAATAGCTGTACATAATATGTTTGAGGCTTTACAATTACTTGATGACGCACTTGAGACACCACGGGGTCCTAATCACAGTAGCCCCATACCTCGTGACCCATGTTGAATGCAACTATTTGGAATGTCTGTGGCCTGAATAAACGAGACCATCAGCTAACTGTAAAAGGCATTGTTGCTGAGTTCAGATTACAATTCATTTGTCTTCTTGAAACTCGTGTTCGTCCTAACAATATTACTGCTATACAATCTTTCTTATTACCTCATTGGAAATGGTTTGTGGATTATGGGCTGGTCGGTAATCGTATTTGTATTCCATAATATGAAAACTTTATGGATTTTCAAGTGGTCGAATGTGGTACTCAATTCACCCACTGCTGAGTTCGTGTACATTCACTAAATGAGACAGTCGCCATTAAGGTTATATATGGAGCAATAGGGTGGCGGAAAGAAGGGAGTTGTGGGATGCTCTTGAAACTATTGCGGTACAGAGCACTGATATTCCATGGCTTATTGGAGGGGACTTTAATGCAGTACGTGATATGAGCAAAATATGTGGAGCCTCGGCTGACATTCGAGTGGCTATGGAGGAATTCAATTGTTGCATTGATAACACAGGACTACTACCTTTACCAATGCAAGGAGAGTGGTATACGTGGCACAACTGCAGTGCTAACCCACGAAATTTGTGGAAAAGATTAGACCGAATGCTGACCAATGAGAGGTGGATGGCTAGATTCCCATCGACGTTCTATACGTGTCTCACAGCACGAATGGGGATAATAACCAACGGTACGGAGGTATGTTTCGATTTGATAATTACCTCAAGCTATCTCCAGAACAGCATAGCATTGTTGGAACTCCAATGTATGCAATAACAAGGAAACTAAAAGGACTCAAAACAATTTTTCGAGAAATGAGGAGGAAGAAGGGAGATTTATCGCATAATGTCCAACTGCCTAAAGGGTTCCTTGAGATGGCACAACAGCTCGTCAGCGCTAATAGGCAAGATGAGCTATTATTACAAATAGAACACTGCTGTCAATTAGTACTAGCTAAAGCAGCTAAACTTGAGCAAGTGATGGTGCAATAGCAAGCAAAAATGCAGTGGATGAAAGAAGGTGACCAGTGCTCCTGGGTGTTCTTTCGCAAGATTGCACAAAGGAGATCGGTGAGGAGAATTCTACAAATAAACGATGAACAAGGAACAGCACACACTAACACCGAGGCATCAACAACGAGTTTGTTGATTACTATCATAAACTTCTTGGAGGAGATAGGCGACATAAAGTGATCAATTTTAACTTCCTTAGACCCAGGGTGCGCTATCTACTGAGCGACGAGGAGCCCAATTCGTTACTTGTGCCATTCACGCCAGCAAATGTGAAATAGGCATTATTTGACATTGCTGAGGATAAAGCGCCGGGACCAGACGGGTATTCATTAGGTTTCTTCAAAGTTGCATGGCCCATAGTGGGGCAAGAGTTGTCAGTAGCTATACTCGAGTTCTTTCGAACGGGGTGTCTGCTGAAACAGACTAATACTACACTTTTGGCGCTTATACCAAAGGTACACTCTCCTATGACTATTGGTAATTTTCGGCCTATATCTTGTTGTAATGTGCTGTACAAGATTATCACCAAGCTCATGGTCCAACGATTAAGTATGCTGCTGGATAAAATTATAAGTCCATGCCAAGCGGTGTTTGTGCGCGGACGAAGCATTGGAGACAACATTATGCTAGCACAAGAACTATTCATGGGATAACCAAGCACATCTCCCTCCTCGGTGTGCATTGAAAGTTGACATCCGGAAGGCATATGACACGGTTGAATGGGATTTCTTGGCTGCAGCATTGAGGTTATTCGGTTTCCCACCTACATTCATCATGTGGATTGAGGCTTGTATTACTACACCATCCTTCAAGGGGCTAGAGGACTTCGGCAGGGTGACCCTCTCTCACCTTACTTATTTGTGCTAGTGATGGAGGTCCTACATCTTGGCTTTCTACAACTAATTGCCCAAGAAGAATCATTCACGTTCCATTGAAAATGAGAGATAGCCAAAATCTTCCAACTAGGATTCGCCGAAAACTTACTCCTATTCTGCTATGCGGACAAGGAATCTCTTAAAATATTTAAGACAGGGTTAGATCAGTTTGGAGATTGGTCAGGACTGAGGCTGAACGTGCAGAAAAGCCATCTCATAATTTCACGTGCAGTACAAGGATTACGTGAGGAGATGTTTTCCATGCTAGAATTTCAAGAAGGGGTCTTACCAATGAGGTACTTCAGGCTTCCCCTCGTATCCTCTAGACTAAAGATTGTTGACTGTCGGCCACTATTATTGAATATTGACAAACGTATAGCTGGATGGGAAGGTATGACCATCTCTTATGTAGGCAGAGTACAAATTATCAAATCTGTACTCACATCGTTGAGCTTGCACTGGGCATCGGAGTTTATCCTTCCAAAGAGAGTTATTAATGAAATTGAGAAGAAGTTGCATACCTTCTTATAGAAGGGGACATCAACTAGTGGATACGCCAAGGTAGCCTGGAAAGATCTATGCCGACCAAAAGATGAAGGGGGACTAGCATTCAAGGATATATATATCTTGAATCATGCACTAATGACTAAAAAGCTATGCGAAGTCATTAGTTGCGACAAAAACTTCAATTTGGGTAGATTGGCTTTACCAAAGACGGCTACATGACACGTCTATTTGGAGAATCAAGGAATGTGGAGGCTCATGGAGTTGGCGGAAAATCCTACGGCTGCGGGATTTTATTCAGGATTTGGTGGACTATCGAATAGGGGATGGCTAAATATTTTATTTATGGCAGGTCCCGTGGTACCACCTTGGAACGCTTCTCACGACGTTTCCGAGAGGACCTAGGCTACTTGTAATAGAGGAGGCGGCTAAAATAAATCAGGTGACTAGCGAACAAGAATGGCAGTGGCCTCCTATCACGAACCCTGAATGCTTGGAGATCACGAATGCATTACCTACAATTCATGGGGGGGAAGATTGTATGATTTAGAAAACCAATACTGTCCAACCAACAACTCATGATCTCTACATACTCTTTGCTCCACCAGGACCAAAAGTAGGCTGGTCTTCACTACTTTCGGGATCACTTAAGATCCTACGTCATTCATTTATTTTATGGCTGGCTTTTCTTGGTAGATTGGGTACAACAGATAAACCATGGTTGTCACACCTTGGCCCTTGTATCCTATGCATAGAGGAAGTGACGGAGACACATAACCACTTATTTTTTCAATGCAGATTCAGCCGACAATGCCTCATAGCAATACGAAGTATGGTTCGATTTCATTGGCCCAACCGAGATTGGAATACTGACATCAATTGGGCCGCACAAAGATGGAGGGGTAAGCATATTATTAACATGTCCTACGAGCATTACTAGTTGCATGTGTTTTCCACATTTGGAAGGAAAGAAAGTTCAGACGATTTCAGCATATAGAGAGGACTCCTATTCCCATAGCAGTAATGATAGTTGAGGATATTAGACAACGTATCCATAGTATTTCATTACCTAAATCGATTAGTACACGAGGATTACTTAGAGTATGGCGTATCCCTTGGCCTAACGAGGGAGAAACCAATTGAGGATTAATTTGGTGTACTTCTTTACCTTTTAATTATGAAACATACCTTTCCCCAAAAAAAAAAGACCGTGCAAAATAGCTAAATTTTCAACGTTCTCAGAATTCGACGAAACTTAACCCAAATGTTAGTCTAGACCCAAGAAATTGTGTTATAAATTTTCTAAGCGTAATAATAACTACAAGTTTGTATAAAAGGGAAATAAACTTTGCTTTAATAAAACCGTGCAAAAAACAGCTAAATTTTGAACGTTCTCAAAATTCAACGAATCTTGACCCAAACGTTGGTCTAGACAAACAAATTTATGTGGTAAATTGGCTAAGCGTAATAATAACTATAAGTCTGTATAAAAGGGAAACAAACTTGTTTTAAAAAAACAGTGCAAAACAACTTGTTAGAATTCGATTAAACTTGACCCAAACATAGATCTAGACTCATGCGTTTGTGTGGTAAATTAGTTAAGCGTAATAATAACTACAAGTTGGTGGAAAATGGCACTTGCTTTAATAAAACCGTGCAAAACAGCTAAATTTTGAACGTTCTCAGAATTCGAGGAAACTTAACCCAAATGTTGGTTTTGACCCAAGAATTTGTGTGGTAAATTTGCTAAGCGTAATAATAACTACAAGTTTGTATAAAAGGAAAATAAACCTACTTTAATAAAAACATGCAAAACAGCTATATTTTGAACGTTCTTAGAATTCGACGAAACTTGACCCAAACGTTGGTCTAGAGACAAGAATATGTGTTATAAATTTGCTAAGCGTAATAATAACTACAAGTCTGTACAAAAGGGAAACAAACTTGCTTTCACAAAATAGTGCGAAACAGCTAATGTTTGAACATTCTCAGAATTCGACGAAACTTGACCCAAACGTTGGTCTACACCCAAGAATTTGTGTGATAAATTTTTTAAGCGTAAAAATAACTACAAGTTTGTATGAAAGGGAAACAAGTTTTGCTTTAAAACCGTGTAAAAAACAGCTAAATTTTGAAAGTTCTCAAAATTCGACGAATATTGACCCAAACGTTGGTCTAGACACAAGAATTTGTGTAGTAAATTTGCTAGCGTTTTAATAACTACAAGTTTATATAAAAGGGAAACAAACTTGCTTTAATAAAACAGTGAGAATCAACTAAATTTTGAACATACTCAGAATTCTATTAAACTTGACCCAAACGTTGGTCTAGACCACAGAATTTGTGTGATAAATTTGCTAAGCATATTAATGACTACAAGTTTGTATTAAAGAAAAACAAACTTGCTTTAATAAAACCGTGCAAAACTGCTAAATTCTTAACGTTCTCAGAATTCGACGAAACTTGACCCAAACGTTGGTCTAGAAACAAGAATTTGTGTGTTTAATTTTCTAAGGGTAATAATAACTACAAGTCTGTATAAAAGAGAAACAAACTTGCTTTAATAAAACTGTGCAAAACAGCTAAATTTTGAACGTTCTCAGAATTCGAACGAAACTTGACCAAAATGTTGGTCGACACCCAAGAATTTGTGTGATAAATTTGCTAAGCGTAATAATAACTACAAGTTTGTATGAAACGGAAACAAACTTACTTTAATATAAACATGCAAAAAAACAACTAAATTTTGAACGTTTGAAAAATTCGACGAATATTGACCCAAATGTTGGTCTAGACACAAGAATTTGTGTGGTAAATTTGTTAAGCGTAATAATAACTACAAGTCTGTATAAAAGGGAAATAAACTTGCTTTAATAAAACAGTGGAAAACAGCTAAATTTTGAACGTAGTCAGAATTCGATTAAACTTGACCCAAACGTTGGTCTTGACTATAGAATTTGTATGATAAATTTGCTAAGCATATTAATGACTACAAGTTTGTAATAAAGAAAACAAACTTGCTTTAGTAAAACCATGCAAAATAGCTAAATTTTGAACGTTCTCAGAATTTGACGAAACTTGACCCTAACGTTGGTCTAGACACAAGAATTTGTATGGTTAATTTTCTAAGCGTAAGAATAACTACAAGTCTGTATAAAAGAGAAACAAACTTGCTTTAATAAAACCGTGCAAAACAACTAAATTTTGAACGTTCTCAAAATTCGACGAAACTTGACCCAAACGTTGGTCTTGACCCAAGAATTTGTTTGGTAATTTGCTAAGCGTAATAATAACTACAAGTTTGTATAAAAGGGAAAAGAACTTACTTTAATAAAACCATGCAAAACAGCTAAATTTTCAATGTTCTCAGAATTCGAAGAAACTTGACCCAAAAGTTGGTCTAGGCCCAAGAATTTGTGTGGAAAATTTGCTAAGCGTCTAATAACAACAATTCTGTATAAAAGGAAAACAAACATGCTTTAATAAAACCGTGCAAAAAGCAGCTAAATTTTGAACGTTTTCAAAATTCGACGAATATTGACCCAAACGTTGATCTAGACACAAAAATTTGTATGGTAAATTTGCTAAGCGTAATAATAACTACAAGTCTGCATAAAAGCGAAACAAACTTCCTTTAATAGAACCGTGTAAAAAACAGCTAAATTTTGAATGTTCTCAACGTTCGACGAATATTGACCCAAATGTTGGTCTAGACACAAGAATTTGTGTGGTAAATTTGCTAAGCATATTAATTACTAAAGTTTGTATTAAAGGAAAACAAACTTGCTTCAAAAAAACCGTGCAAAACAGCTAAATTTTGAACGTTCTCAGAATTCGACGAAACTTGACCCAAACGTTGGTCTGGTCCCAAGAATTTGTGTGGTAAATTTGCTAATCGTAATAATAACTACAAGTTTGTATAAAAGGAAAACGAACTTGCTTCGATAAAATCATGCAAAACAACTAAATTTTGAACGTTTTAGATAGAAGAATAACTTGACCCAAACAGCTAAACCATGCAAAACAGCTAAATAATAAATTGACCCAAACGTTGGTCTAGATAGAAGAATTTATGTGATAAATTTACTAAGCGTAATAATAACTACAAGTCCCTGTAAAAGGGAAATAAACTTTCTACCATAGAATATGTGTGGTAAATTTGCTAAGCATAATAATAACTACAAGTTTGTATTAAAGAAAAACAAACTTGCTTTAATAAAACCATGCAAAACAACTACATTTTGAACGTTCTCAAAATTTGACGGAACTTGACCCAAACGTTGGTGTAGACACAAGAATTTGTGTGGTTAATTTTCTAATCGTAATAATAACTACAAGTCTGTATAAAAGGAAAACAAACTTGCTATAATAAAACCGTGCAAAACAACTAAATTTTGAACTTGACCCAAATGTCAGTCTAGACCCAAGAATTTGTGTGGTAAATTTGCTAAGCGTAATAATAACTACAATTTTGTATAATAGGGAAACGAACTTGCTTTAATAAAACCACGCAAAACAGCTAAATTTTCAATACTCTCATAATCCGACGAAACTTGACCTAAACGTTGGTTTAGGCCCAACAATTCGTATAATAACTACAAGTCTATATAAAAAAGGAAAACAAACTTGCTTTAAAAAAACCGTGCAAAAACCAGCTAAATTTTGAACATTCTCAAAATTCGACGAATATTGACCCGAACGTTGGTCTAGACACAAGAATTTGTGTGGTAAATTTGCTAAGCATATTAATAACTTCAAGTTCGTATTAAAGGAAAACAAACTTGCTTTAATAAAACCGTGCAAAACAACTAAATTTTGAACGTTTTCTCATAATTCGACGAAACTTGACCCAAACGTTGGTCTTGACCCAAGAATTTGTGTGGTAATTTTGCTAAGCGTAATAATAACTACAAGTTTGTGTAAAAGGGAAATGATCTTGCTTCAATAAACCAGGCAAAATAGCTAAATTTTGAACGTTCTCAAAATTCGACGAAATTTGACCCAAACGTTGGTCTACACAGAAGAATTTGTGTCATAAATTTGCTTAGCGTAATAATAACTACAAGTCTGTATAAAAGAAAAAAAAACTTGCTTTAATAAAACAGTGCAAAACAGCTAAAGTTTGAACGTTCTAAGAATTCGACGAAACTTGATCCTAACGTTAGCCTAGACCCAAGAATTTGTGTGGTAAATTTGCTAACGGTATAATAACTACAAGTTTGTTTAAAAGGAAAACAAACATTGCTTTAATAAAACCATGCAAAACAGCAAAATTTTGAACGTTTTCAAAATTCGATAAAACTTGACCCAAACGTTGGTCTTAACCCAAGAATTTGTGAGGTATATTTGCTAAGCATAATAATAACTACAAGTGTGTATAAAAGCAAAATAAACTTCCTTTAATAAAACACTGAAAAACAGCTAAAGTTTGAATGTTCTCAGAATTCGGTGAAACTTTACCCAAACGTTGGTCTACACCCAAGAATTTGTGTGATTAATTTTCTAAGCGTAATAATTACTACTAGTTTGTATAAAATGGAAACAAACTTTGCTTTAATAAAATCGTGCAAAAAACAGATAAATTTTGAACGTTCTCAAAATTCGACGAATATTGACCTAAACGTTTGTCTAGACATAAGAATTTGTGTGGTAAATTTTCTAAGCGTAATAATAACTACAAGTCTGTATAAAACGGAAACAAACTTACTTTAATAAAATAGTGCAAAACATCTAAATTTTGAACGTAATCAGAATTCGATTAAACTTCACCCAAACGTTGGTGTAGACCACATAATTTGTGTGATAAATTTTCTAAGCGTATAATAACAACATATTTGTATAAAAGGGAAACAAACTTGAACATTTTCAGAATTTCACGAAACTTGACCCAAACGTTGGTCTAGACCCAAGCATTTGTGTAGTAAATTTACTAAGCGTAATAAAAACTACAAGTTAGTATAAAAGGGAAGCAAACTTGCTTTAATAAAACCATGCAAAACAGCTAAATTTTCAACTTTCTCAGAATTCCACGAAACTTGACCCAAATGAAGATGTAGACCGATGCATTTGTATGGTAAATTTGCTAAGCATAATAATAACTAAAAGATAGTATAAAAGGGAAAAAAAAACTTGCCTTAATAAACTGTGCAAAATAGTTAAATTTGGAACATTCTCACAATTCCACGAAACTTTACAAAAATGTAGTTGTAGACCCATGCATTTGTGTGGTAAATTTGCTAATCGTAATAATATTTTCAAGTTAGTATAAAGGAGAAACAAACTTGATTTAATAAAATGGTGCAAAACAACTAAATTTTGAACGTTCTCACAATTCTACGAAACTTGACCCAAATATAGGACTCGACCCATGCATTGGTGTTGTAAATTTGCTAAGCATAATAATAACTCGTACTTAGTATCAATGGGAAACAAACTTGCTTTAATAAAACCGTGCAAAACAGCTAAATTTTGAACATTCTCAGAATTCCACGAAACTTGACCAAAATATTATTCCAGACCGATGCATTTGTGTGGTAAATTTAGTACGCGTAATAATAACTACAACTTAATATAAAAGGGAAAAAAACTTGCTTTAATAAAATGGTGCAAAAAAGCTAAATTTTGAACATTTTCAGAATTCCACGAAACTGGACCCTAACGTTGGTCTAGACCCAAGCATTTGTGTTGTAATTTACTAAGCGTAATTAAAACTACAAGTTAGTATAAAAGAAAAGCAAACTTGCTTTAATAAAACTGTGCAAAACAACTAAATTTTGAACTTTCTCATAATTCCACGAAACTTGACCCAAATGATGGTGTAGACCGATGCATTTGTGTGGTAAATTTGCTATGCATAATAATAACTAAAAGTTAGTATAAAAGAAAAAAAAAAAACTTGCCTTAATAAAACCGTGCAAAACAGTTAAATATTGAACGTTCTCACAATTCCACGAAACTTGACCCAATTGTAGATCTAGACCCATCCACTTGTGTGGTAAATTTGCTAAGCGTAATAATAACTACAAGTTAGTATAAAAGAGAAACAAACATGCTTTAATAATACCGTGCAAAACAACTAAATTTTGAACAATCTCAGAATTCCACGAAACTTGACCCAAATATAGGATTCCACCCATGCATTTGTGTGGTAAATTTTGCTAAGCATAATAATAACTAGTAGTTAGTATAAATGGGAAACAAACTTGCTTTAATAAAACCGTGCAAAACAGCTAAATTTTGAACGTTCTCAGAATTCCACTAAACTTGACCTAAACATTGTTCTAGACCGATACATTTGTGTGGTAAATCTGCTAAGCATAATAATAACTATAAGTTAATATAAAAGGGGAAAGAACTTGCTTTAATAAAATGGTGCAAAAATGCGAAATTTTGAACATTTGCAAAATTCCACGAAAATTGACCCAAACATTGGTCTAGTCCCAAGAATTTGTGTAGTAAATTTACTAAGCGTAATAGAAACTACAAGTTAGTATAAAAGGGACAAACTTGCTTTAATAAAACCGTGCAAAACAGCTAAATTTTTATTCCACAAAACTTGACCCAAACATTGTTCTAGACCGATGCATTTGTGTGGTAAATTTGCTAAGCGTAAATAACAACAACAAGTTAGTATAAAAGGGAAAAAACATGACCGAAATGAAGGTCTAGACCGATGTATTGGTGTGGTAAACTTGCTAAACGTAATAATAACTAGTAGTTAGTATAAAAGGGAAACAAGCTTAGTTTAACAAAATCGTGCAGAACAACTAAATTTTGAACATCCATAGAATTCCACGAAACTTGACAAATGTACGTCTAGACCTATGCATTGTGAGGTAAATTTGCTAAGCGTAATAATAACTACAATTTAGTATAAAAGAGAAACAAACTTTCTTTAATAAAACCGTACAAAAGAGCTAAATTTTGAAAGTTCTCAGAGTTTCACGGAACTTGACACAAATGCAGGTCTAGTCCCTTGCATTTGTGCGAAAAATTTGCTAAGCGCAATAATAACTAGTAGTTAGTATAAAAGGGAAACAAACTTGCTTTAATAAAACCGTGCAAAACAAATAAATTTTGAACGTTCTCAGAATTCCACGAAAGGTGACCTAAACGTAGGTCTAAACCCAAGCATTTGTGTGCTAAATTTGCTAAGCGTAATAATAACTAAAAGTTAGTATAAAAGGGAAAAAAACTTGCTTTAATAAAACCGTGCAAAACAGCTAAATTTTGAACGTTCCAAGAATTCCACGAAACTTGACCCAAATGTAGGTCTAGACCCATGCATTTGTGTCGTAAATTTGCTAAGCGTAATAATAACTACAAGTTAGTATAAAAGAGAAACAAACTTGCTTTAATAAAAACGTGCAAAACAGCTAAATTTTGAACGTTTTCAGACTTCCACGAAACTTGACCCAAATGTAGGACTCAACCCATGCATTTGTGTCGTAAATTTGCTAAGCATAATAATAATTAGTAGTTAGTATAAATCGGAAACAAACTTGCTTTAATAAAACCGTTCAAAACAGCTAAATTTTAAACTTTCTCAGAATTCCACGAAACTTGTCCCAAATGTTGTTCTATAGCGATGCATTTGTGTGGCAAATTTGCTAAGCGTAATAATAACTACAAGTTGGTAAAATGGAAACAAACTTGCTTTAGTAAAATCGTGCAAAAAAGCTAAATTTTGAACGTTCTCAGAATTCCACGAAACATGACCCAACCATTGGTCTAGAACCAAGCATTTGTGTGGTAAATTTGCTATAGCGTAATAATAAGTAGTTGTTAGTATAAATGGGAAACAAACTTAGTTTAAAAAATCGTGCAAAACAACTAAATTTTTAACGTTCTCAGAATTCCACTAAACTTGATCCAAACGTAGGTCTAGACACAAGCATTTTTGTTGTAAATTTGCTGAGCGTAATAATTACTGCAAGTTAGTATAAAAGAGAAACAAACTTACTTTAATAAACCGTGCAAAACAGATAAAGTTTGTACATTCTCAAAATTCCACGAAGCTTGACCCAAACGTTGGTCTAGACCCAAGCATTTGTGTGTTAAATTTTCCTAAGTGTAATAATAACTACAAGTTAGTATAAAAGGAAAACAAACTTGCTTTAATAAAACCGTGCAAAACAGCTAAATTTTGAACATTCTCAGAATTTCACGAAACTAGACCCAAATGTAGGTCAAGACAAATTCATTTGTGTTGTAAATTTGTTAAGCGTAATAATAACTAGTAGTTAGTATAAAAGCGAAAAAAACTTGATTTAATAAAATTGTGCAGAATAGCTAAATTTTAAACATTCTCAGAATTCCACAAAACTTGACCCAAATGTAGGTTAAGACCCATGCATTTCTGTGGTAAATTGCTAAGCGTAATAATAACTACAAGTTAGCAATAAAGAGAAACAAACTTGCTGTAATAAAACCGTACAAAATAGCTAAGTTTTGAACATTCTCAGAATTCCACGAAACTAGACCCAAGTGTAGGTCAAGATCAATCCATTTGTGTTGTAAATTTGCTAAGTGTAATAATAACTAGTAGTTAGTATAAAAGCGGAAAAGACTTGATTTAATAAAATTGTGCAATAGCTAAATTTTGCACATTCTCATAATTGCATGAAACTTGACCCAAATGTAGGTAAAGATCCATGCATTTCAATGGTAAATTCTTAAGCGTAATAATAACTATAAGTTAGTATTAAAGAGAAACAAACTTGCTTTAATAAAACCGTGCGAAATAGCTAAATTTTAAACATTCTCTGAATTCCACGAAACTAGAGCCAAATGTAGGTAAAGACCAATGCATTTGTGTGGTAAATTTGTTAAGCGTAATAATAATTGGTAGTTAGTATAAATGCGAAAAAAACTTAGTTTAATAAAACTGTGCAGAACAGCTAAATTTTGAACATTCTCAATTCCACGAAACTTGACCCAAATGTAGGTTAAGACCCATGCATTTATGTGGTAAATTGCTAAGCGGAATAATAACTACAAGTTAGTATAAAAAAGAAACAAACATGCGTTAATAAAACCATACAAAACAGCTAAGTTTTGAATGTTCTCAGAATTCCATGAAACTTGAGCCAAATGTAGGTCTAGACGCATGCATTTGTGATAAATTTGCTAAGCGTAATAATAACTACAAGTTAGTATAAAAGAGAAACAAACTTGCTTTAATAAAACCATGCAAAACAACTAAATTTTGAATGTTCTCAGAATTCCACGAAACTTGAACCAAATGTAGGTCTCGACCCATGCATTAGTGTGGTAAATTTGCTAAGTGTAATATTAACTAGTAGTTAGTATGAATGGGAAACAAACTTGATTTAATAAAATCATGCTAGGGACTTCCTAATAGCAGTGTTGTAGTTATTCGGATCCCCACCTATGTTGACAAGGTGGATCGAGGAGTGTGTCTCCACGACATAATTCTCGATCGGGCTCAATGTAAAACCTCACAGGTTCTTTACGGGAGCGAGAGGACTACGACATGGAGACCCCCTATCTCCTCATTTGTTTGTTCTTGTTATGGAACTTTTTATATCTAGGGTTCCTGCAACGGATTGAGTAGGACATGCAATTCACCTACCATTGGAAGTGTGAGAATTCCAAGATCATCTAGTTGGGATTTGCAGACGACCTTCTCCAATTTTGCAGAGCTGTCTATGACTCCATCAGAGTTTTCAAGGAAGGATTGGATTTGTTTGCGGAGTTGCCGGTCCTTTGGCTGAACGTTGAAAAAAGCCACTTAATCATATCCCGTTCAGCTCAAGAAGTGAAGGACCAGATGTTGGAGATTTTGGGTTTCCAGGAAGGGCACCTTCCAATGAGGTATCTGGGTCTTCCCTTAATCTTTTCTAGACTGTCTATCTCTGACTGTCAACCACTTATTTTAAAAATTGATGTACGTATTACTGGATGCAAAGGGATTTCGTTATCATATGCGGGGCGGGTACGAATCATCAAATCCGTGCTTTCGGCATTGAGCTTATATTGGGCATCTGCGTTCATATTACCTAAGAAAGTTATCAACGAAATTGAAAAGAGGCTGAGGACTTTCCTATGGAAGGGTACGACATCTAGTGGCTACGCCAAGGTAGCCTGGAAAGATGTGTGTCGACCGGCGGATGTGGGGGGACTTGGGTTTAAGGACATTTCTATCTTGAATCGCACAATGAGCAAGAAATTATGTGATGTTATCCCATGTGACAGGAAATCCATCTGGGTTCCATGGATTTACTAGGGCGGGTTACGGGACACATCGATTTGGACTGTCCATGAACATGGGAGATCTTGGGGATGGTGGAAAATGTTCAGGCTTCGTCCTTTTCTCCGCTCTATCATGGACTACTAGATAGGAACTGGAGGGAGATTCTATGTTTGGCAGGACCCATGGCATCATTTGGACCCACTTATCGAGCGGTTCCCTCGTGGTCCACGCCATCTTGGTCTTGAAGATTCAGCAAAACTCAGTTCGGTGATTTCAGTAAGAGAGTTGCATTGGCCTCCCATCACGGACTTCGAATGATTGGAGATCACACATAATCTGCCGGTTATTTTTGGAGGGGAGGATCGGGTGGTTTAGAAAGGTGATGGAGGCCAACCTACTGTTCAGGCCCTCTACCGATTAATTGAACCCCCTGAGCCGAAAGTACGTTGGTCTTCACTACTTTCGGGCTCTTTGAAGATCCGTCGCCATGCGTCCATCTTATAGCTTTCAATCATTGGCAAATTACCCACCATGGATAAACTATGTCTTTCTCACCTTGGGTCGTGCATCTTATGTGATGAGGGAGCTACGAAATCTCATTCACACTTATTCTTCCGATGCAGATTTAGTCGTTAGTGCATTATTGAGATACGTAGACGCATTCAATTTAACTGGCCCAACAGGAATTGGGCTATAGATATTAAGTGGGCGTGGAGAAAATGGAGAGGAAAACACATTGTTAATATTGCTTACCGTATACTACTTGCAGCGTGTGTCTACCACATATGGAGGGAGAGGAACTTGAGGATATTTGAACACACTGAAAGGACACCGGCCACTCTGAGTATCCTGATTACCGATGATATCAGGCAGCGGATTCTTAGCAGTAATTTAGCTTCATCAGTAGTACACGAGCATTGTATAGATTATGGCGCATCCCTTAGGTTGAGGGAGTAACCATTTGATGATCACATGTTGTACTGTTCTATTACTTTTTACTAATAAAATTTACATTTACCCAAAAAATAAAACAGTATAAAACAGCTAAATTTTGAACTTTCTCAAAATTCACGAAACTTGACCTAAACGTTGTTCTAGACCCTTGCATTTGTGTGGTAAATTTGTTAAGCGTAATATTAACTACAAGTTGGTATAAAAGGAAAACAAACTTGCTTTAATAAAATCGTGCAACAAACTTGCTTGGAGGAGATAGGCGACAGGAAGTGATCAACCTTGACTTCCTTAGACCTTGGGCACGCCATTTATTGAGTGAAGAGGAGGCCAACTCGTTACTTGTACCATTCACGCCAGTAGATTTGAAGCAGGCATTATTTGATATTGCTGAGGATAAAGCGCTGGGAGAACCGGACGGCTACTTATCATGATTCTTCAAAGCTGCATGGCCCATTGTGGGGCTGGAGGTGTCATTAGCTCTACTCGAGTTCTTCCGTACAGGCCGCCTCCTGAAACAGACTAACACTACACTTTTGGCGCTTATACTAAAGGTACACTGTCCTATAACCGTTGGTGACTTTTGGCCTATATCTTGTTGTATGTACTGTATAAGATTATCGCCAAGCTCATTGTCCAACGATGAAGTATGTTGCTGGATAAACTTATAAGTCCATGCCAAGCGGCGTTTGTGCATGGACGGAACATTGGAGATAACATTATGCTAGCACAGGAACTATTCATGGGATATAACCAAGCACGTCTTCCTCCCCGGTGTGCGTTGAAAGTAGATATCTGGACGGCATATGACAGTTGAATGGGATTTCTTGATTGCAGCATTGAAGCTATTCGATTTCCCACCTACATTCATCTTGTGGATAGATGCTTGTATTAAAACTCCCTCTTTTCCTATTGCGATAAACGGAAAACCCCATGGGCTCTTTTAGGGGGCTAGAGGACTTAGACAGGGTGACCCTCTCTCACCCTACTTATTTGTGCTAGTGATGGAGGTTCTACATCTAGGCATTCTACAATTGATTACGTGAGGAGATGCTCGCATGCTAGGATTTCAAAAAGGGGTCTTACTAATGAGGTACTTGGGACTTCCCCTCTTATCCTCTAGACTAAACATTGCTTACTATCGGCCTCTATTGTTGAACATTGACAAACGTATAGCTGGTTGGGAAGGTATGAACATCTCTTATGCAGGCAGAGTACAAATGATCAAACCAACTGAAAATTAATTTGGTGTACTTCTTTACTTTTAATTTATCAAACTTACCATTCCCCGCCAAAAACAAAAATCATGCAAAAAAGCTAATTTTGAACGTTCACAGAATTCCACGAAACTTGACCCAAATGTTGGTTTAGACGCAAGCATTTGTGTGGTAAATTTGCTGAGCGTAATAATAACTACTAGTTAGTATAAAAGGAAAAAAAAATTGCTTTAATAAAACCTTACAAAACAGCTAAAATTTGAACGTTCTCAGAATTCCATGAAACTTGACCCAAATATAGGTCTAGGCCCATGCATTTATGCGGTAAATTTGCTAAGTGTAATAACAACTAGTAGTTAGTATAAAGGGAAAACAAACTTACTTTAATAAAACAGTGCAAAACAACTAAATTTTTAACATTCTCATAATTCCACGAAACTTGATTCAAACGTAAGTGTAGATCCAAGCACTTATGTGGTAAATTTTCTGAGCGTAGTAATAACTACAAGTTAGTATAAAAGTGAAAAAAAACTTGCTTTAATAAAACCTTGCAAAACAGCTAAAATATGAACGTTCTAAGAAATCTACGAAACTTGACCCAAATGTAGGTCTAGCCCATGCATTTATGCAGTAAATTTGCTAAGCGTAATAATAACTAGTAGTTAGTATAAAAGGGAAACAAACTTGCTTTAAAAAAGTCGTGCAAAACAGCTAAATTTTGAACGTTCTCTGAATTCTATGAAACTTGACCCAAATGTAGGTCTAGACCCAAGTATTTATGTGGTAAATTTGCTAAGCGTAATAATAACTAGCAGTTAGTATAAATGGGAAACAAACTTGCTTTAATAAAATCGTGAAAAATAGCTAAATTTTGAACGTTGTCTGAATTCCACGAAACTTGGCCTAAACGTAGGCCTAGACCCAACCATTTATGTGGTAAATTTTCTGTGCATAATAATAACTACAAGTTAGTATAAAAGTAAAAAAAAAAACTTGCCTTAAAAAAACATTGCAAAACAATTAAAAGTTGAATGTCCTCAGAATTCTACGAAACTTGACCCAAAAGTAGGTTTAGACCCAAGCATTTGTGTGGTAAATTTGCTAGCCGTAATAATAACTAGTTGTTAGTATAAATGGGAAACAAACTTGCTTTAATAAAACCGTGCAAAACAATTTTATTTTGAACGTTTTCAGAATTCCACGAAGCTTGACCTAAATGTAGGTCTCCACCCATGCATTTGTGTGGTAAATTTGCTAAGTCTAATAATAACTAGTAGTTAGTATAAATGAAAAACAAACTTGCCTTAATAAAACCGTGCAAAATAACTAAATTTTGAACGTTCTAAGAATTCCACGAAACATGGCCCAAACATAGGTCTAGACCCAAGAATTTATGTGGTAAATTTGCTGAGCGTAATAATAACTACAAGTTAGTATAAAAGGGAAAAACTTGCTTTAATAAAACCTTGCAAAACAGCTAAAATTTGGACGTTCTCAGAATTCCACGAAACTTGACCTAAATGTAGGTCTAGACCCATGCATTTGTGAAGTAAATTTGCAAAGCGTAATGATAACTAGTAGTTCGTATAAAAGGGAAACAAACTTACTTTAATAAAACCGTGCAAAATAACTAAATTTTTAACATTATCAGAATTCCACGAAATTTGACCCAAACGTAGGTGTAGACCCAAGCATTTGTGTGTTAAATTTGCTAAGCGTAGTAACAACTAGAAGTTAGTATAAAAGAGTAACAAACTTGCTTTAAGAAACTGTGCAAAACAGTTAAATTTTGTACGTTCTTAGAATTTGACGAAATTTGACCCAAATGTAGATCTAGACCTATGCATTTGTGTGGAAAATTTGTTAAGCGTAATAATAAATAGAAGTTACTATAAAAGGGAAACAAAACATGCTTTAATAAAACCGTGCAAACAGCTAAATTTTGAACGTTTTAAGAATTCCACTAAACGTTGTTCTAGATCCATGCATTTATATGGTAAATTTATTAAGCGTAATAATAACTAAAAGTTGGTATAAAAGGAAAAAAAATTGTACCAAAAAACTAAAGTTTGAACGTTCTCATAGTTACACGAAACTTGGCCCAAACGTTGCAGTTGACTCAAGCATTTGTGTGGTAAATTTGCTAAGCGTAATAATAACTACAAGTTAGTATAAAAGGAAAACAAACTTGCTTTAATAAAATCGTGCAAAAAAGCTAAATTTTGAAGATTCTCAGAATTCCACGATACTTACCCTAATGTGGGTCTAAACCCATGCATTTGTGTGGGGAAATTTGCTAAAGCGTAATAATAACTACAAGTTAGCATAAAAGGGAAACAAACACGCTTTAATAAAACCGTGCAAAACAACTAAATTTTGATCGTTCTCAGAATTCCATGAAACTTGGCCCAAACGTAGATCTAGACCCAAGCATTTGTGTGGTAAATTTTCTAAGCGTAATAATAACTAGTATAGTATAATCGGGAAACAAACTTGGTTTAATAAAGCCGTGCAAAACAGCTAAATGTTGAACGTTCTCAGAATTCCACGAAAGTCAACCCAAACGTTTCTCTGGACCCAAGCATTTGTGTGGTAAATCTTTTAGGCGGAATAATAACTACAAGTTAATATAGATGAGAAATAAACTTGCTTTAATAAATCCGTGCGAAATTGCTAAAATTTGAACGTTCTCCGAATTCCACGAGACTTGACCCAAATGTAGGTCTAGACCCATGCATTTGTGCTGTAAATTTGCAAAGAGTATTTATAACTAGTAGTTCGTATAAAAAGGAAACAAACTTGCTTTAAAAAAAAACGTGCAAAATAGCTAAATTTTGAACGTTCTTAGAAATCTGTGAAACTTGACCCAAACGTAGGTCTAGACCCAAGCATTTGTGTGGTAAATTTGCTAAGCGTAATAATACTTAGTTGTTAGTATAAATGGGAAACAAACATACTTTAAAAAAACCGTGCAAAACAATTTAAATTTTTAATGTTCTTAGAATTCCACTAAACTTGATCCAAATGTAGGTCTAGACCCAAGCATTTTGTGTGGTAAATTTGCTGAGTGTAATAATAACTAGAAGTTAGTATAAAAGCAACAAACTTGCTTTAATAAAGTGTGCAAAAAAGCTAATGTTTGTACATTCTCAAAATTCCACGAAACTTGACCCAAATGTGGTTCTAGACCTATGCATTTGTGTCGTAAATTTGCTAAGCGTAATAATAACTAGTAGTTAGTATAAAAGGGAAATAAAACATGCTATAATAAAACCGTGGAAACAGCTAAATATTAAACATTTTTAGAATTCCATGAAACTTGATCCAAACGTTGTTCTAGACCCATGCATTTCTATGGTAAATTTGCTAAGCGTAATAATAACTACAAGTTGGTCTAAAAGGAAAAAACACATGCTTTAAAAAGATCGTACAAACAGCTAAATTTTGAACGTTGTGAAAATTAAATGAAACATGAGCCATACGTTGGTCTAGACCCAAGCATTTGATTGGGTAATTTCCTAAGACAAATAATAACTACAAGTTAGTATAAAAGGAAAACAAATTTGCTTTAATAAAATCGTGCACAAAAGCTAAATTTTGAACATTTTCAGAATTGCACGAAACTTGCCCTAACGTGGGTCTAAGCCCATGCATTTGTGTGGTAAATTTGCTAAAGCGTAATAAGAACTACAAGTTATCATAAAAGGGAAACAAACACGCTTTAATAAAACCGTGCAAAACAGCTAAATTTAGATCGTTCTCAGAATTCCATGAAACTTGACCCAAACGTAGAACTAGACCCAAGCATTTGTGTGGTAAATTTGCTAAGCGTAATAATAACTAATAGTTAGTATAAATGGGAAACAAACTCGATTTAATTAAATCGTGCAAAACAGCTAAATTTTCAACGTTCTCAGAATTCCACGAAACTTGACCCAAAAATTTCTCTAGACACAAGCATTTATCTGGTAATTTCCTAAGCGTAATAATACTACAACTTTGTATAAAAGATAAATAAACTAGCTTTTATAAAATTTGAACGTTCTTGAAATTCCACGAAACTTGACCCAAATGTAGGTCTAGACCCATGCATTTGTGCCATAAATTTGCTAAGCGTAATAATAACTAGTAGTTAGTATAAAAGGGAAACAAACTTTCTTTAATCCGTGGAAAACAGCTAAATTTTGAGAATTCTTAGAATTCCACGAAACATGACCCAAACGTAGGTTTAGACCCAAGCATTATGTAGTAAATATGCTGAGCGTAATGATAACTAATGTTAGTATAAAAGAGAAAAAACTTGCTTTAATAAAACCTTGCAAAATAGCTAAAATTTGAACGTTCTCAGAATTTCATGAAACTTGACCCAAATGTAGGTCTAGACCCATGCATTTGTGCGGTAAATTTGCTAAGCATAATAATAACTAGTAGTTAGTATAAAAGGGAAACAAACTTGCTTTAAAAACACCGTGCAAAACAGCTAAATTTTGAACTTTTTCAGAATTCCACGAAACTTGACCCAAATGTAGCTATGCATTTTTGTGATAAATTTTCTA
The DNA here is from genome assembly GCF_000512975.1 of Sesamum indicum. Lineage (NCBI taxonomy): Eukaryota > Viridiplantae > Streptophyta > Magnoliopsida > Lamiales > Pedaliaceae > Sesamum > Sesamum indicum. The sequence goes on along the minus strand of NW_011628160.1, from coordinate 28,462 downwards.
AGCCTAATAATAACTAGTAGATAGTGTAAATGGGAAACAAACTTGCTTTAATAAGACTATGCAAAATAGCTAAATTTTGAACAATCTCAGAATTCCACGAAATTTGACACAAATGTAGATCTCGACCCATGCATTTGTGGGGTAAATTTGCTAAGTGTAATAATAACTTGTAGTTAGTATAAATGGGAGAAAAACTTGCTTTAATAAAACCGTGCAAAACATCTAAATTTGGAATATTTTTAGAATTCCACAAAACATGACCCAAACGTTTGTCTAGACCCAGGCATTTGTGTGGTAAATTTGCTAAGCGTAATAATTACTACATGTTAGTGTAAAAGAGAAATAAACTTGCTTTAATAAGATCGTGCAAAACAGCTAAAAGTTGAACGTTCTTAGAATTCCACGAAACTTGACCCAATTGTAGGTCTAGACCCATGCATTGTGCGGTAAATTTGCTAAGCGTAATAATAACTAGTAGTTAGTATAAAAGGAAAACAAACTTGCTTTAATAAAACCGTGCAAAACAGCTAAATTTTGAACGTTATCAGAATTCTACGAAACTTAGCCCAAACGTAGGTCTAAACCCAAGCATTTATGTGGTAAATTTACTGAGCGTAATAATAACTACAAATTAGTATAAAAAGGAACAATACTTGCTTTAATAAAACGATGCAAAACAGCTAAAATTTGAACGTTCTCAGAATTTCAAAAAACTTGACCCAATTGTAGGTCTAGACCCATGCATTTGTGCGGTAAATTTGCTAAGCGTAATAATAACTAGTAGTTAGTATAAAAGGGAAACAATTTTGCTTTAAAAAAATCGTGCAAAACAGCTAACTGAACGTTTTCTCATAATTCTAGGAAACTTGACTCAAACGTAGGTCTAGACCCAAGCATTTGTGTGTTAAATTTGCTAAGCGTAATAGTAACTAGTAGTTAGTATAAATGGGAAACAAACTTGCTTTAATTAAACCGTGCAAAACACCCTCTTATCCTCCAGACTAAATATTGCTGACTGTCGACCTCTTTTATTGAATATTGACAAACGTATAGCTGGATGGGACGGTATGAACATCTCTTATGCAGGCAGAGTACACATTATCAAATCTGGACTCACATCATTGCACTTGCACTGGGCTTCGGCGTTTATCCTTCCAAAGAAAGTTATTAATGAAATTGAGAAGAAGCTACGTAGCTTCTTATGGAAGGGAACATCAACCAGTCGATACGCCAAGGTAGCCTGGAAAGATCTATGCTAACCAAAGGATAAAGGAGGATTAGGATTCAAGGATATATATATATCTTGAATCATGCACTAATGACTAAAAAGCTATGCGATATCATTAGATGCGACAGAACATCGATTTGGATAGACTAGTTTTACCAAGGACGGCTACGTGACACGTCTATTTGGACAATCAAGGAACGTGGAGGGTCATGGAGTTGGCGGAAAATCCTACGGCTGCGGGATTTTATTTTGGATTTGGTAGACTATCGAATAAGGGATGGCAAAACATTCTATTTGTGGCAGGACCCGTGGCACCACCTTGGAACGCTTCTCACGAGGTTTTCGAGAGGACCTAGGTTACTTGGAATAGAAGAGGCGGCTAAACTTAATCAGGTGATTAGCGAACAAGAATGACAGTGGCCTCCTATCACGAACCCTGAATGCTTGGAGATCACGAAGGAATTTCCTACAATTCATGGATGGGAAAACTGTATAATTTGGAAAATCAATATTATGCAACCAACCACTCATGATCTCTAGATACTCTTTGCTCCACCAGGACCGAAAGTAGGATGGTCTTCCCTAGTTTCGGGATCACTTAAGATCCCACGTCATTCATTTATTTTATGGCTTGCTATTCTTGGTAGATTGGGTACAACAGATAAACCATGGCTGTCTCACCTTGGCCTTTGTATCCTATGCAGAGAGGAAGTGATGGAGACACATAACCACTTATTTTTTCAATAGCAATACGAAGTATGCTTCGATTTCATTAGCCCCACCGATATTGGAATACTGACATCAATTGGGCTGCATAAAGATGGAGAGGTAAGCGTATTATTAACTTGTCCTGCCGAGCATTACTAGTTGCATGTGTTTACCACATTTGGAAGGAAAGGAATGTCAGACAATTTCAGCATACGGACAGGACTCCTATTGCCATAGCAGTAATGATAGTTGAGGATATTAGACAATGTATCCATAGTATTTCATTACCAGAATCGATTAGCACACGAGCATTACTTAGAGTATGGAGTATCCCTTGGGGTAACGAGGGAGAAACGAACTGAGGATTAATTTGGTGTACTTCTTTACCTTTTACTTATGAAACTTACATTTTTCAAAAAAAAAAAAAAAACCGTGCAAAATAGCTAAATTTTTAACGTTCTCACAATTCTATAAAACTTGACCCAAATGTAGGTCACAACCAATGCATTTGTGTGGTAAATTTATAAAGCGTAATAATAACTAGTAGTTAGCATAAATGTGAAACAAACTTACTTTATAAAACTATGCTAAACATCTAAATTTTGACGTTCTCAAAATTCCACAAAACATAACCCAAACTTTGGTCTAGAACAGCTAAATTTTGAAAATTCTCAGAATTCCACGAAACTTGACCCAAATGTAGGTCTAGACCCATGCATTTGTGTGGTAAATTTGCTAAGCGTAATAATAACTACAAGTTAGTATAAAAGAGAAACAAACTTGCTTCAATGAAACCGTGCAAAGCAGCTAAATTTTGAGCGTTCTCATAATTCCACGAGACTTGACCCGAATGTTGGTCTAGACCCATGCATTTGTGTGGTAAATTTACTAAGTGTAATAATAACTAGTAGTTAGTATAAAAGGAAAATAAATTTGCTTTAATAAAACCGTTAAAAACAACTAAATTTTGAACGTTCTCAGAATTCTCGGAACTTGACCAAAATGTAGGTCTAGACCCATGCATTTGTGTGCTAAATTTGCTAAGCGTAACAATAACCACAGCTTAGTATAAAAGGAAAACAAAGTTGCTTTAATAAAACCATGCAAAAAAGCTAAACTTTGAACATTCTCAGAATTACACAAAACATGGCCAAATGTGGGTCTAGACCCGTGTATTTGTGTAGTAAATTTGCCAAAGCGCAATAACAACTACAAGTTAGTCTAAAAGGGAAACAAACTTGCTATAATAAATCGTGCAAAATAGCTAATTTTTAAACGTTCTCAGTATTCGACGAAACTTGACCAAAATGTAGGTCTAGACCCATGCATTTTTGTGGTAAATTTGTTAAACGTAATAATAACTACATGTTAGTATAAAAGGGAAACAATCAAGCTTTAATAAAATCATGCAAAACTGCTAAATTTTGAACGTTCTTAGAATTTGACGAAACTTGACCCAAATGTACGTCTAGACCCATACATTTGTGTGGTTAATTGCTAAGCGTAATAATAACTAGTAGTTAGTATAAAAGGAAAACAAACTTGCTTTAATAAAATCGTGCAAAATAGCTAAATTTAAACATTCTGTGAATTCCACGAAATTTGACTCAGATGTAGGTCTAGACCTTTGCATTTGTGTGGTAAATTTGCTATGCGTAATAATAACTAGTAGTTAGTATAAAAGGGAAACAAAACTTGCATTAATAAAACCGTGCATACAACTAAATTTTGAACGTTTTCTGAATTTCACGAAACATTAGACAAACGTTGTTCTAGACCCATGCATTGTAATAATAACTACAAGTTGGTATAAAAGGAAAACAAACTTGCTTTATAAAATCGTACAAAAAAGCTAAATTTTGAACGTTCTCATAATTACACGAATCTTGACCCAAACATTTGTCTAGACCCAAGCATTTGTTTGGGTAATTTCTTAAGCGTAATACAACCACAAGTTAGTATAAAAGGGAAACAAACTTGCTTAATAAAATCGTGCAAACAAGCTAAATTTTGAACATTCTCAGAATTTTACGAAACTTGCCCCAATGTGGGTCTAGACCCACGCATTTGTTTGGTAAATTTGCTAAGCGTAATAATAACTGTAAGTTAGTATAAAAGGGAAACAATCATGCTTTAATAAAATCGTGCAAAATTGCCAAATTTAGAACGTCTTTAGAATTCCACGAAACTTGACCTTAATGTAGATCTAGATCAATGCATTTGTGTGGTAAATTGTTAAGCTTAATAATAACTAGAAGTTAGTATAAAAGGGAAACAAACTTGCTTTAATAAAACCGTTCAAAAAAGCTAAATTTTAAACTTTCTCAGAATTCCACGAAACATGATTCAAACGTTGTACTAGACCCAAGCATTGCAAATTTGCTAAGCATAATAATAACTAAAAGTTACTATAAAAGGGAAACTAACTTGCTTTAATAAAATCGTGCAAAACAGCTAAATTTTAAATATTCTCAGAGTTCCTCGAAACTTGACCAGAGCTTAGGTCTAGACCCTTGCATTTGTGAGGTAAATTTGATAAGCATAACGATAACTTAAAGTCAGTATAAAAGGTAAACAAACTTGCTTTAATAAAATCGTGCAAAATTGCTAAATTTTGAATGTTCTCAGAATTCCATGAAACTTGACCCAAATGTGGGTCTAGACCCTTGCATTTGTGTGAAAAATTTGCTAAGCGTAACAATCACTAGTAGTTTGTATAAAAGGAAAACAAACTTGGTTTAATAAAACTGTGTAGAACAGCTAAATTTCGAAAATTTTCAGAATTCCACAAAACTTGACCCAAATGTAGGTCTAGACCCATGCATTTGTGTGGTAAATTTACTAAGTGTAATAATAACTAGTAGTTAGTATAAAAGAAAAACAGATTTGCTTTAATAAAACCGTTAAAAACAACTAAATTTTGAACGTTTTCAGAATTCTACGAAACTTGACCAAAATGTAGGACTAGACCCATGCATTGGTGTGCTAAATTTGCTAAGCATAACAATAACCACAGCTTAGTATAAAAGAAAAACAAAGTTGCTTTAATAAAACCATGCAAAAAAGCTAAACTTTGAACATTCTCAGAATTCCACAAAACATGGCCAAATGTGGGTCTAGACACGTGCATTTGTGTGGTAAATTTGCCAAAGCGCAATAACAACTACAAGTTAGTCTAAAAGGGAAACAAACTTGCTATAATAAACCGTGCAAAACAGCTAATTTTTAAACATTCTCAGTATTCGACGAAACTTGACCCAGATGTAGGTCTAGACCCATGCATTTTTGTGGTAAATTTGCTAAACATAATAATAACCACATGTTAGTATAAAAGGGAAACAATCAAGCTTTAATAAAATCATGCAAAACTACTAAATTTTGAACGTTCTTAGAATTTGACGAAACTTGATCCAAATGTACGTCTAGACCCATACATTTGTGTGGTTAATTGCTAAGCGTAATAATGACTAGTAGTTAGTATAAAAGGAAAACAAACTTGCTTTAATAAAATCGTGCAAAATAGCTAAATTTAAACATTCTGTGAATTCCACGAAATTTGACTCAGATGTAGGTCTAGACCTTTGCATTTGTGTGGTAAATTTGCTATGCGTAATAATAACTAGTAGTTAGTATAAAAGGGAAACAAAACTTGCTTTAATAAAACCGTGCAAACAACTAAATTTTGAACGTTTTCTGAATTCCATGAAACATTAGACAAACGTTGTTCTAGACCCATGCATTGTAATAATAACTACAAGTTGGTATAAAAGGAAAACAAACTTGCTTTATAAAATCGTACAAAAAAGCTAAATTTTGAACGTTCTCATAATTACACGAATCTTGACCCAAACATTGGTCTAGACCCAAGCATTTGTTTGGGTAATTTCCTAAGCGTAATATAACCACAAGTTAGTGTAAAAGCGAAACAAACTTGCTTAATAAAATCGTGCAAACAAGCTAAATTTTGAACATTCTCAGAATTTTACGAAACTTGCCCTAATGTGGGTCTAGACCCACGCATTTGTTTGGTAAATTTGCTAAGCGTAATAATAACTGTAAGTTAGTATAAAAGGGAAACAATCATGCTTTAATAAAATCATGCAAAATTGCCAAATTTAGAACGTACTTAGAATTCCACGAAACTTGACCCAAATGTAGATCTAGATCAATGCATTTGTGTGGTAAATTGTTAAGCTTAATAATAACTAGAAGTTAGTATAAAAGGGAAACAAAATTGCTTTAATAAAACCGTTCAAAAAAGCTAAATTTTAAACATTCTCAGAATTCCACGAAACTTGACTCAAACGTTGTACTAGACCCAAGCATTGCAAATTTGCTAAGCGTAATAATAACTAAAAATTACTATAAAAGGGAAACTAACTTGCTTTAATAAAATCGTGCAAAACAGCTAAATTTGAAATGTTTTCAGAGTTCCTCGAAACTTGACCAGACCTTAGGTCTAGACCCTTGCATTTGTGTGGTAAATTTTATAAGCATAACGATAACTAAAAGTCAGTATAAAAGGTAAACAAACTTGCTTTAATAAAACCTTGCAAAATTGCTAAATTTTGAATGTTCTCAGAATTCCATGAAACTTGACCCAAATGTGGGTCTAGTCCCTTGCATTTGTGTGGATAATTTGCTAAGCGTAACAATCACTAGTTAGTATAAAAGGAAAATAAATTTGCTTCAATAAAACCGTTCAAAACAGCTAAATTTTGAACGTTCTCAGAATTCCACAAAACTTAACCAAGATGTAGGTCTAGACCCATGCATTTCTGTGGTAAATTTTCTAATCCTAATAATAACTACAACTTAGTATAAAAGGAAAACAAACTTGCTTTAATGAAACCATGCAAAAAAACTAAATTTTGAACATTCTCAAAATTCCACAAAACTTGCCCAAATATGGGTCTAGACCCATGCATTTGTGTGGTAAATTTGCTAAAGCGTAATAACAACTACAAGTTAGTCTAAAAGGGAAACAAACTTGCTATAATAAACCGTGCAAAATAGCTAATTTTTAAATGTTCTTTGTATTCAACGAAACTTGACCCAAATGTAGGTCTAGACCCATGCATTTTTGTGGTAGATTTGCTAAACGTAATAATAACTACATGTTAATATAAAAGGGAAACAATCAAACTTTAATAAAATCGTGCAAAACTGCTAAATTTTGAACGTTCTTAGAATTTCACGAAACCTGACCCAAATGTTGGTCTAGACCCAAATGTAGGTCTAAATTTCGACGAAACTTGACCCAAACGTTAGTCTAGAAACTAGAATATGTGTTATAAATTTGCTAAGCATGATAATAACTACATGTCGTATAAAAGGGAAACAAACTTGCTTTCATAAAACAGTACGAAACAGCTAAAGTTTCAATGTTCTCAAAATTCGACGAAACTTGACCCAAACGTTGGTCTACACCCAAGAATTTGTATGATAAATTTTCTAAGCGTAATGATAACTACAAGTTTGTATGAAAGGGAAACAAACTTTGATTTAATAAAATCGTGTAAAAAACAGCTAAATTTTTAACGTTCTAAAAATTCGACGAATATTGACCCAAACATTGGTCTAGACACAAGAATTTGTGTGGTAAATTTGCTAAGCGTAATAATAACTACAAGTCTGTAAAAAAGGGAAACAAACTTGCTTTAATAAAACAAT